>NW_003307313.1:0-5774 GCF_000142945.1 Phytophthora infestans T30-4
TTCGCGGCGGGATCCCACTGACAAATATTCAGGTCGCCTACGGTATACCGTCCTTCGCCAACCATCGTCCGATCTCCTCATAATGGTCCAGTAATAGTCTCTTGTCGCTGACGTTCGTGACCTGGAGGTATTGCGATCGACCTGGTCCTTGGATTACGGTAGGTACCCATTTCTCGCCCCGAGTGACCCACAGTTTCTCATGTTCCACCCACTTCAACCGGTCTGACAGCTCCCAAGTTTCCCCGGGCTCGATCCAGGTGGTCTTATCCGCCCTTATGATCCTCATCTTCGCTCCATACAACGGCCGCCGTCCGCTGAGCTGGATCCGCATCTCGTCAGGGAAACAAAGTGTCCCATCCGCCAGATCCAACCTCACTCCGGCTGGCACCATGAAATCCATCCCAAGGATGGCGTCTTGACCAGCGAGATCCCCGACCCAAATGTCAAACCAATACACCAAACAACCTGCCAGCGTGATCTTAATTCGCGTTCTCCCGTTTGTACGGTATACGCCTTCACCAATCCCAACACAATCTTGGATCCGACTCCCATCCACTTGGCACCCAACCCTACGAGCAAAGGCGGTATCCAGTATAGACACCTCGGCACCACTATCTAGGAGTAGGATTGCTTTTTCATTGTTGATCTTGCCCCCTACCTTGGCTTGTCTGAACCACTTTCCCGGGGCATGGTACTTCCAGTACCCACGGGACTCTCCTGTTAGCAGATCCATGGATCCAACATCCTCAGATCCATAGGATATAGTGACCAGACAGACCTTAGGTGGATCTGCAGTGACTTCACCCTTGGTAGGCTCAAACCATCGACCATGTTGGCGTTTCTCCCAGTAACCACGTGTCTCTCCTCTTTGTAGATCCAGGGTTGAAGAGACTTTGGATCTGGAAAACTCGTCCACTTGGCGCAAACTAGAGACCTTGGCAACTGACACTTCATGTAGATCACGTGTATTATCGACTGGATCTAGGGTCTTGCTACCTGGATCTAGCGATGTCTTGTTCACAAATGCATAAATGCAATACCTAGAACGCTCGGCTCGTACCGGATTCAAACCCGGCGAGCGTCCTAATTTAACATCTTCTCGGCCACTTCTGGCAACATTCCTCGGTGCTTGGCTGGATCAAACCATTGGCGGATCTGGTTGTAGAATTCTTTCATCGGGCACTTGCCGACGTCGTGAATCTCGCCACACCCGCGACACACGTAGAAGCAATGATCCCCGGGATGACTTTTCTTGCCACACTTCTCACAGACCAGATGTTTCCAGCATCCAGATTCGGTGTGCTTCCGGGATCCGCACTGTGAACACCTGACTTGTGCTGCCCCGTCCATGAGATCTCGGGATCTGTACATCCCACGGTCCCCGGGTACGGTATCCCCCGGTCGAGAGTTGTATCCTGTCTTCGCCGTTCGATCGTTGGACGCAGTGAGACAGACCCGACGGTAATCTTCAGGGTCAGAGTCCGAACCGTCGGATCCTGATTCAGTTCCTGAGTCGGGCGCCGTGACTTCGTGGACACGTCGAGCTGGGGCCGTAGGCGTCGGAGCCTTTTGGCGATACTTGCCGGATCCGATCGCCGCCTTCTTCTGGGCGGTGTTTCGCGCGATCCACCGCCCGCAGCACTTCCTCAAGTTCGTCTGCGTCGGGAAGTCGTAACAGGGTCAGCCTGTCGGCCAGATCCACGTCCCCCACCGTCTCGACATATAGACGGATACATCATAAGCGTAGGTACATTAAGCTAGCACGACGATGCAAAAGTACTGAGATCGCAGCAGTGACCCAATGCATGGGTGTTGGCTATCACGACGACATCCATTGGCGGCATTGCAGGATATGCGCGGACACATCAGCTAGCACGCCGGGTAGTTAGGTAGGCAGCCAAAGTACTTCATCTAATGGACATGAGCTACTTTTCAATTCAAGTATAAGATATTTACGATCTGATAATTTGCCTACTGTTATGTGGCTTCGTATGTTCGTCGTACATATGGGAACCAGTAAACGCCAATCGTTAAGGATCTACGCCACTCTGTCAGGCAGTAGCAACGCAAATAAGTCAGTAAGTAAGTCAGCTATACAACAAAGATCAATGCATGCGGAATCTAGTGGAAGCCCCTTCAGTAATATCATAAAGTGCTCAGCAGAACACTTTCAAGGCATAATATCGGTGTTTGTGGCGACAATCGGCAATAACGTTCTGTCCTAAAAGATACTTTGCGCGATACAGGCAACCTGATACAGGCCAGCTGGCCAGGCGTCTGCTAGCAGTAGTCAACGCGATATATACGCGCGCGGCAGGTACATATTATAGCCATCCGCGACTCAACCGAGCTCTTATCTCGATCATTATGGGCAGTGCACTAAACTACAGTAATGCGTACAGACACATCGACTTGCGACGGCCACCTGGATGGTCTTCACTACCACACACGTGCTTGTGTCTATGTAGACAGCAACCTATACGTCGCGCGCAGTGCTAACGCAATACTGTAGTTTACATTCGTGAGCACACGTTAGTGGAACATACGCTGTGCAGGTTGACGGTGCAGATAGCGTGGGTTTGCGTGTGTCCAAGTGAGCGAGTGTATTTGCCATCTATGGAGACGCGTTTGCGGATAGGAACGACCAACTTGCAAGAATACATAGTAACTACCATGCGCCAATTATCATATGAAACGCGCTACGATCTGTAGGTGCGTCAACACTCTTGGCAGCGCCATAGTCAGTTTACCGTATGTGCGGCCCCAAGCCTTGCGCTGCCCGCCAGCATACAAATACAAAGATAAGCGGGGTAAAAAGGTAAAGGGGCCTAAACGGGTATATTTACCAATTACATACTCTGCTGCTGCTTCTTTTACTCGTGCTTGGCATTTCAGGCGGTCAGCTTGCGAGGGCGGCTGCGCCTCTTTTACGTCTTGGGGTACCAGTCACCTTCGCGCCAAGCTTTTATGGCGGCGCACTTCGGCCGAATCGGGGGGGGGCTCCCAGAACTTGACCGCTTTTGGGTCGTTCTCGCTGGCAATACAGCGCCGCACGAAGTCTCGCTCGCTGATTGTACGGAATGCGTAAGCGTACTGCAGCTTTACACAGCAGACGCAGCGCGCCCGGGAATCCGTCGTAGACCACTGCGGGTTCAGCAGAAGCGGGTCAATCTTCGCCTCGCAATGCTTCCACGTAGGGCCCACCATTTTGCAAACTGTGAGTAAGTTAGCATATTATATTGTTGTAACCAATTACTTGCGTCCAAATATTAGCCAATAGTACGGTAGAGTAAGGCTGGTATTTATTATTAGGCAAATTCTTAAAATGTTTTAAAATATTGCTATTTGGCTTTGCTATAATAAAATTATTATCAGATTTCCAAACAAATACATACTTTACATGCAATAAAAGTGACTAAAAAATATGTACCGTGCGCGCATGCATTCATCGAATGCGGTGCACGGGAGCAGATAGCGCAATGACCGTGCAGTCGTGCGCCTTCATTGCACGGTGACAGTGGTGAGTGCCAGGTGAAGTAAAAACAAAATTGTCAAAGTCCCTACAAAAAGCGCTGGTTAGTGTGCCCGATTTGATGTACATAGGACAGGTTTTGCGTAGCTAAATGTAAATACGTAATGCTCCGCTTGGTGCTTACATCCAATCGGTGTGTTTCATTCACGGCAGAAATGTTTATCTCGCGTCCAATCGCGAAGGCGAGAGGCGGTCTGATCGTGCGACAGATCCAGTCAGTGTCGCAGGTCGGCAATTATTGCCCAATCAGGGCCCGAGTTAATTGTGTCCGCTTTTTGGCCATAATTGTAATTCAGGCATAGCTAAGTCAAGTCAGAAAGATAGGGGCAAGATGGGACAAAACTGTATTAGCCAGGCCGGGTGTAGCCATACGAAAAGGCAGGAAAAAGCAGCAAGAAAGGAAACGGACGGACTTATTAACAGACGGACAGACACGCTGCAAGGTCATAATAGAAGCGGAGCGACTAGCGCTCTGGGCGCCCGCTCCGCGGACGCTAGGGCATGGTTGGTTGGTGTTGAGCGGTTTGACCACTTCCGCTGCGCTGCGGTGTGCTTAGCGTTTCTACGTAGAGCAAAGCAACATATAGTGCATGTATGCTGTGATCTACTTATGTTACGTTCCAAAACAACACCGCACAGCGTATAGTACATGTATACTGTGATCTACTTATGTTACGTTCCAAATCAACACCGCACACAATATCCTTAGTGTTCACATATTATGGTAGACAGGACCAGGGTTTAACGTGATCTGCAAGATGAGCATCATCTTACCCGGGAAGGCTCTGTCTATAATCTCGTTTGAGCGCAGAGCTCACAAAAATGACACGAATCGGAGACGCTCGTGGTTGCAAAGTTTATATATGCTGTTCAAACGACGTGTCAGTATCCATGATGATCCAAATTGGCATAGATCGGTGAGGAATCCCAGTTTAGCTGGAGTAAATACGCCAACGCATACATAATACCATCGGTCACGTCATCGCCGTGAGGCAGTCGACACCATATTTTTGATTGCGACGGTCTATCAGAGCAAGATTTGGTCAGCTTCTCGCGGTTATGACATGTGCCCAATTAGTGACGCGCTTGATCATATAGACGGATACATCATAAGCGTAGGTACATTAAGCTAGCACGACGATGCAAAAGTACTGAGATCGCAGCAGTGACCCAATGCATGGGTGTTGGCTATCACGACGACATCCATTGGCGGCATTGCAGGATATGCGCGGACACATCAGCTAGCACGCCGGGTAGTTAGGTAGGCAGCCAAAGTACTTCATCTAATGGACATGAGCTACTTTTCAATTCAAGTATAAGATATTTACGATCTGATAATTTGCCTACTGTTATGTGGCTTCGTATGTTCGTCGTATATATGGGAACCAGTAAACGCCAATCGTTAAGGATCTACGCCACTCTGTCAGGCAGTAGCAACGCAAATAAGTCAGTAAGTAAGTCAGCTATACAACAAAGATCAATGCATGCGGAATCTAGTGGAAGCCCCTTCAGTAATATCATAAAGTGCTCAGCAGAACACTTTCAAGGCATAATATCGGTGTTTGTGGCGACAATCGGCAATAACGTTCTGTCCTAAAAGATACTTTGCGCGATACAGGCAACCTGATACAGGCCAGCTGGCCAGGCGTCTGCTAGCAGTAGTCAACGCGATATATACGCGCGCGGCAGGTACATATTATAGCCATCCGCGACTCAACCGAGCTCTTATCTCGATCATTATGGGCAGTGCACTAAACTACAGTAATGCGTACAGACACATCGACTTGCGACGGCCACCTGGATGGTCTTCACTACCACACACGTGCTTGTGTCTATGTAGACAGCAACCTATACGTCGCGCGCAGTGCTAACGCAATACTGTAGTTTACATTCGTGAGCACACGTTAGTGGAACATACGCTGTGCAGGTTGATGGTGCAGATAGCGTGGGTTTGCGTGTGTCCAAGTGAGCGAGTGTATTTGCCATCTATGGAGACGCGTTTGCGGATAGGAACGACCAACTTGCAAGAATACATAGTAACTACCATGCGCCAATTATCATATGAAACGCGCTACGATCTGTAGTCTACACAGATTCATAGCTATGCACAGAAGTACCTGCGAAGCTCGCGCGCGATAACGAAATGCGTAGCATAGAGAGCTGTCCATGATCATGTCGGTTGTTTCAGTGACGAGGATCCTCCGTCGCATAGCTCAGTGGGGACGCCAAATATGATGGACCG
>NW_003307314.1:0-5789 GCF_000142945.1 Phytophthora infestans T30-4
GTATTTTAATATTTTCCCGTTTTGAATACAGGCGGGAAAGCCAGTCATTTGTCTGACACGCGTCACGAGAAGGCGAACCGCTCGCCACTGCTGCCCCGCGCGTCCTGGCAAGACCCCGAGACCCCCGCCAACCGACAGGGAACCCGCCTACGAAGATTATGACGATGGGACCGAGGGTTCTAAACCTTCGGTGGCGAGTGCAAAGCATTCAGCACTGGTGAATGCACCTCGCCCACCTATCAACGGTGATACACCAGCCGCCAAGCGCGTTTTCGACCGCGTACAAGCGCTGATGCAGAATGATGAGTGGATGCAGCTGTTCAAGCCCATCCCCAAGAAAAAGGCCGACTGGCCTGCGCTTGCGCAGGAACTTCAATACCCAGTCAACTCGGTTTCGACTAGCCAAGTTGCCGAGGATTCAGTTTCCCTACTGTTGTCGCTGGGCTTCGAGAACGAGACGTACCCATCGACGATGTCGCTCCAAGATTGGAGTCCACATGAAGCCGGAGCTGCTCTCCAGATATGGAAGGAGAAGCTTCGGAAGGCGTTTGGCGCTGCTGGTATCAGCGCCGGAAAGCAGCCTGTGAGTCGACCGATGATTCAAGATGAAGATCCGTCCACGATTCCGCTACCGCCAACACCCCAACGACTCGTTCGTACTCCTCCAACCAAGCGTGGAGCTGAGCGTGGTGCCTTTGGCACTACCGAAGCTTCACCGTACTTTCAAGACTCGCACATGGTTACGCCACGTTCGGAGAGCCGTATGCAACGTATTTACGCAAGTAACGAGGGTTTGTTCGGTCGCCGAGGCGGTGCGCGAGCTCCCAAAGGTGGTGCCGGACGTCGTCAAGTCGACATCGATGGTTCGTCCAGTGACGATGACATTTTGGTGCGTACATTCGACGAGGAACTTTGCGCTGTACTTGCCGCCTCCTGTGACGGGATCTTGAGAGTTGAGATCTTCTAGGGTGTAACCGACCAAGTAGTAATTCGGTTAACCTGTTGGATCTGCACGTGTATAGGAAAAGCTCACTAGGTTGTAGGATCTGGCCAATGTATTATCCAGTTATCACTACCAACACTAGGTTCGCAATTCCCAACCTCCTCCGAGCTCGTACGGCCAATGTAGCTCCGGTTCTTGAGGGCAGGAAGGCACTTGCGTGTTATCGTACAAATAGAAGTCTGTATTGATACTTAAGCCTATACCTGCCTGGATTTCTACCTTCTATGTCTTTCACCCGTTAAATCCCTTACCAGGCTCGGCTGCATGTCCCTTCTTCCCTTGACCCATCATTTCAGCTGTATTATCTTCAGATCCACCGGATTCATGGCGTAATCATTATAGTCACCCTATTATGGGTACACTGATCGGGATCCAGGTCGCTTGGATCCCACCTCACTGTAATGGTACACTCGCCGTGGATCCGAACTCTCCAATCATCCAACATCCTCTTGCAACCGTCTGTGATCTCCATTGTCCCACGAAAGTTCTCGATCCACTGCATCCCTCATCCCTGTACCCTGGATCCCGGTCCTTCTATGCGGGATCCTCCCTCCTTGGATCCGAACTCGGAAGTATGGGATCCGGGGTACCTCGTGGTGGATCTTCACTTCTCGTTAGCCGTGGCTACTAGATCCACCTTCCGATGGCACCTACCATCATTCCTTCATAGGCTCCACACTCGATCCACTCTTGTATAGTATATCCCATATCCATCTTGGTGAATCCAGGTAAGGGTGGATCCGAGGTAAGTCTTGGTGGATCTTGCCTTCTCGTACATCGCTCATACCAGATCCATCGTCATTCCATACGGGGTGCCGCTCGTCATGGCTAATCCACCACAGGCAACTTGCACCCGTGCCAAACAACCCAAATCCTCTCTAATCACTTGAAACTGTCACTGATTCGGGATAGTGACCCCGCGTCAGGCCCATTCTCTTATTTCTGAGAAAGCACTTCAGCACAATCGCCTCCTGTACGTTGTCGGCGCTGCACAACAGCGTTCACGACGTGCACTACCAGCATCCACAATCACCTTCTCCTCTTCGTGACACATGTCTCCCAACAAGCGTACCAGTCAATCACCGGGCAAGGCTCCATCCACCACTCCTCCGGTCAGCCCCTCTTCGATGTCGCCCACCGATCTGCGGGTTCTAGCCCAGGCTATTTCCGATCAGGTGCAAACCTTGACGGCGGAGCTCCAGACGGCTCAAAATGCCCAAGACCAAGCTGCGTCTCTGCACACTACCCAACTTCAAACCTTGCGAGCCCAAGTCCATTACCAGGCTATGGCGATCCAGGGGTGGGAGCACCGTGCGGCCTCTCGGTCGCAGGACCTGCGACTCTTGTTGGCTGATCAGGCGGTCGAGATCCGCGACCTGACCGGACGGTTGGATCGCGCCTCCCGTCAGCGAGATGTCATGCGAGATGACAGCGACCATCTCCTTAGGGAGATGCCGCTCGCCGGATCTGAGATCCACCAGCTCCAATCCCGGATTTACGACCTCGAGCGGGATCTGGAGGATTCCCAGACTGCTGAAGCAGCTGGGGATGCGAGCCTGGACCGGCTCCGTGACGAGTTGCGTCTGACCCAAGAGGAGGTGGTGACCAACGACTATGTGGGATCCACCTTAGGGTCGGCGCGTGGAGGATCTCCCGCGCCAAATCCACCTCCCTCGTCGCCGGATGTAGCTCTGGCTCAGCTTGCTGAGGAGTTGCAGGATACCAAGGAGTCGCTCGAGAAAGCGTCTGCCGGACGAGAGTACGCGCTCGAGGAGTTCGTGCGTATAACTCAATTACGCGACGAGATCCAAGCGAAACTGGCGGACAGCGAACTCCAACAGGACAAGGCGGCTACCGAGTGGGCGGCTGCCAAGCGTGCACAAACAGAGCTGGAATCCAAGCTTCGCCGCACGAGTACGTGGATCCTCTTTTAGTCCTTGCTTGTAACCCCATATTCACTCACTATTGTCCATCCAGGCGACAAATTGAAAGAAGCCGACGCGACCGCCGCGAAACTCCGGGATCAACTCGCTGCAGCCCAAACTCAGCAGCAACAGCTGGTCCTGGAGCGCGATCGTCGCTTATCGAAGCGGGATTTGGCTCGTCGACGACTGGCACTGGTGACAGCTGCCGTTTCGGATCCCCTTCCTCCCTTGTCGGGACCTTCTCGTACTGCCAGCGTCTCTGCTCCTCTCCCGTCTGTAAGTGGGGCAGATCCATCAGTTGCGAAACGTCCGCGTAGTGCGTCTCCCGCTCCTAGCACCGGATCCCCCCGTCCCCGTAAGCAAGCTCGAGCTTCCCTGAAAGCCAAACCCAAAACGACTCCGGTCTCTAAAACGTCTACGCAAGCGGGATCCACCTCTGCGTCCAAGGCGGGATCCACATCCGCGTCCAAGACTTCCGCTTCCCCCTCGAAGTCAGGAGCAGGATCCAAGACTGGATCCGCCGCTAGATCCACATCTACCTCGGTGTCCAAGACTGGATCCGCCACTACGTCCAAGTCTGGATCTGGACCCCAGACTGGGTCTACGGCGTCCAAGTCTGGATCTGGACCCCAGACTGGGTCTACGGCGTCCAAGCCTGGATCCGTTGCTACGTCCAAAGCGGGAGTGGGATCCAAGGCCGGATCCACTGCCAAGACGGGATCCACCGCTGGTCCATCGGTGACGACGTCCGCCGTTCCCCAGCCCACTTCCATCAGCCCTCCGCCGGCCCTGTACTGGACCCGGGAAGGGGAAGGCCAAACGTGTCATTCCCCCTGGATGTGGACTTGGCAGCTCGGAGGACGACGAGGATGAGGAATCCGACTGGTCCGACGGTTCAGAACCTCCTATCCGACCGTCATCGAAACGTACGTCGTCCTCCGGCCCGTATCCCTTCACTCTGGGCGATGAGGACGATGACGACGACGAAGACGATGAAAGTCCGGAGGATTCGGAGGAGGCTCGAGCCGCTGAGGATGCTTTGGAGGAAGACACGCGACGGGCTCTATCCCAATCTCGACCTGAAGCCCGGCGGAGATCCCTCTCGACGCCGCCTCCACAAGTCGCTGGCACAGCCGGATCCGGAGGCGACACTGCGGGATCCGCGATCCAAGTCGACAGTGACGGCGGATCGGGTAGCGATGGTGGAAGGGGGTCGCCTCGTGGTGGCGGACTCCTTGGATCTGGCGGAGGGGGTCGCCTGGTGGCGGGTCCCCCGGATCTGGTGGAGGGGGGTCACCTCATGGTGGTGGTGGTTCTCCAGGATCGCCCCATGGTGGCGGTTCCCCAGGATCGCCTTATGGCGGCGGATCCCCGGGATCGTCTCACGGTGGCGGATCCCCGGGATCGTCTCACGGTGGCGGATCCCCTGGATCTGTCTTGATCCCCGCTCTTCCTAACTCATCACTGCCAGGGATGCTCCCCGTGGCTCCGTTCGGTCCGGATGCCGCCTTCGTTCCTGGTAGACGTGCTCCTGTGGCCTTCGCTACCAGAGACATCGAGCCTTGGTCCGCCAAGAAGTTGAACCGGGTCGCGGTCATCTCAATGAAGATCACGGTCCTGTTCCCTGAGTTGCCTTTTCGAGCTGAGTGGATTTTCCCTCGGACGGCGGACGCCATCCCGAGGGCCGGGTACCTGGATTCGCTCGTCACTAGACCTCTCGTGGAAGAACTGACAAGTGCTGCCCCGTGGGATACGCTGGTCACCACACCGGTGGACCCGGTTAGCTTCAGGGGTGATGTGCGTGGGCGACTCGGGGTATTCGTTCGTGCGTTCCGGGATGTCGTCTCCAAGCACCGGGTTGCTATATGGGAGGGCACTCACCGGCTCGCCATCTCTCGTAATCAGCTCCAGGGTTCGACTTGGTTGTCCAGCTTCAACAAGCAGCGTGGTAACCGACGTAGCCATGCTGGTCGAGCTTGGAAGAGAGTCCTTGTGATCTTGTGTTGGCAATCCAGGACCGTTGGTGTGACGTGGATATTTTGTTGGATCCATCTTTCTTGCATTCTTCCCCGACGCGGGGATAAGGTAGCTTGGTTTCCGGGATCCGTATTCGGCCAAGCAAACTTGGAGGATCCCAACTTCCATCGCCCAGAATCCACGAGTTATTGGAAGCCCTGCGAGAGATCGACGAAAGCCGAGCCTTGGCGTATCCAGCTTCGCGGGGACCTGAGACAACACCCAGGACGCCAGATCCAGAGTCTGGTGGGCAAGTTTTTCAACGTTCAGCGCAAAGACTACCTGATCCCCATCACTCTTTGACGCCACGCCGCCAGTTTCAGTCTTCGTGGATTCATTTCGTAGCAGTAACTAGTGACTGCAAACTGGGTCGAGTTAGCCCTTTGCATAAGCTATTATAATCCACACTCTCTTACTTGAATATGTCTATAACATTCCCTCGTTGGTTGCGAAATCTACCTGGATCTGGGCGGGATCCACCCTTTCAGTGTACACCTGGATCTGGGCGGGATCCACCCTTTCAGTGTTCACCTGGATCTGGGCGGGATCCACGGATCCGGTTGGATCTGCGCCTGGATTTCATCCGGATCTAGCGCCAATGACCCAGGATCAATTGGTTCAGTATAGTTGGGGCCCTTGAAAGCTCGTGCTTGAGATCAAACAGGGCTCCTCGCACGTAAAACGTCACTCTTATGCATAAACATTCACTCCTTCCTCCTAATCCACCCTTCCCCTGTAGATTCGTCTTCTCTTTCTTTCCGATGTGACCAACTCACATCAGCGATCCTCCTCCTCCTGGCCCACACCCTTCCTGTGGGCCCTTCTTCATCCTCCCATCGACATGA
>NW_003307315.1:0-5794 GCF_000142945.1 Phytophthora infestans T30-4
TTGGCAATCCATGACGGTTGGTGTGACGTGGATATTTTGTTGGATCTATCCTTCTTGCATCTTCCCCGACGCGGGGATAAGGTAGCTTGGTTTCCGGGATCCGTATCCCGTCAAGCCAACTTGGAGGATCCCAACCTCCATCGACCAGAACCCACGAGCCTATTGGAAGCCTTGCGAGAGATCGACGAAGCCGAGCCTTGGCGTATCCAGTTTCGCGGAGACTTGAGCCAGCACCCAGGACGCCAGATCCAGCGTCTAGTGGGCAAGTTCTTCAACGTTCAGCCCAAGACTACCTGATCCTCATCACTCTTTGACGCCACGCCCCCAGTTTCAGTCTTCGTGAATTCGTCTCGTAGTAGTAACTAGCGACTGAAAACTGGGTCGAGCTAGCCTTTTTGCATAAGCTATTCTAATCCACGCTTCCTTACTTGAATATGTCTGTAACATTCTCTTGTTAGTTGAGGAAACCAGTCAGAGTCTACCGGCGTACACCTGGATCTGGGCTAGATCCACCCTTTCAGCGTAGACCTGGATCTGGGCTAGACCCACCCTTTCAGTGTACACCTGGGTCTGGGCTGGATCCACCCTTTCAGGGTACACCTGGATCTGGGCTAATTTCTGGGCCCGGGTTGGATCCACGCTTGGCTTTCATCCGGATCCAGCCCCTAAGACCCAGTCTCAATTGAGTCAGTATAGTTCGGGCTCTCAAAAGCTCGCGCTTGAAATCAAGCGGGACTCTTCGCACGTAAAATGTCACTCTTTCATGCATAAACATTCACTCCTTCCTCCTAATCCACACTTCTTCTGTGGATCCGTCTTCTCTTTCTTTCTGATGTGACCAACTCACATCAGCGATCCTTCTCCTCCCGACCCACTCCCTTCCTGTGGGTGTTTCTTCATCCTCCCATCGACATGACCAACTCACACCCATGGATCCCCCCCCCTACTCTTCTTCACGAGACTGCATCACGCCGAATCTGTTCCGATTCGTACGATCCCGCAAGAAATCATAGAGTAATGCTCCACAGTTCAGATCTGCTTCGTCTACCCAACTGGGTACGTCATATCCCCGCCAATACACCAGAAATTAACGGTAGATCCGTCCGTATCTAGTTCGCTTCCCTGACCTCATATCGGTGATCTTCTCGACTTCGAACTCGTCGGCTTCGAGATCCACATTCCAACTATCTTCAGGTAGGAGGACTTCGTCAAAATCCACCCGGTCGGATTCATCCACCGAAAGACGGGTTTGCGGCCGATCCGGATATTCCTTGACCAACTTCAGCTTGGATACGTGTACTACAGGGAACAAGCGATATTCGGTACCTGCCGTTTCCAACTTCACCGCATGTTCCCCTATTTTTTCGCTCACCCGGAACGGTCCGTGCCATAGATGGGCCAATTTGCGGGCATACCCTTCCTTCACCCGATTTAAATAAAGCCGCACCTGCGATCCCACTTGGATTTGATGTGGACGGGCGTCTTCGTTGTGTCGATCCGCTCGATCTTGTATCGCACTCCGCAGCCGTTCGTTCACTTGGGATCTGGCTTGCCGATATATTTCTGGACTTGGTATCGCCATCGTCTTGGATCTCGGTTTCTCTTCTTGGTGCTGCATACTGGGATGGCCGCTTCCAGGGTGGGTTTGGGATCCCACCCATGTACCAAGTAAAATGGGGTATCACCCCGGATCCTGTCTTGGGCGGTGTTCATCGCGAAGGGGAGCCGTTCTGCGTACTCATCCCAATCCCTCTGATCCAAATCCTGGACGTACATCTTGAGTGCTCTCGTGATCGTCTGTACCATGCGCTCGGCCGACCCGTTAGCTTGGGGACGATATGCCATGGTTGCCCGCTGTCTCTGCCCCAGGATCCGGTTGAAAGCTCGAAAGAAATCAGACATAAAGCCTGGCTCTCGATCATGTCTAATCATCTCACTAGCCCCAAATCTTCGGAAAACGCACTCCTCGTACGTTCGGCAATGGTTTATGCAGTTCTAGACGCACTAGCTTTAGCTACCACGTATCCGGTAAACAGATCCACCCAGATCAACAATTCTGTGTTTCCTTTGAACGACTTGGGCAACGAGGGGATGTGATCCATGGCTATGATTTGGAAAGGGTAAGTCGCTTGGACATTCCCAGGTGACTCCCCTTCGATTGTGGGCCTGCCCTTGCCTGTCTCACAATCCACTCAATCACCGATATATCGTTGAACGCTCTTGAATAGTCCCCTCCAGTGGAAACATTCCCGGATCCGTTGGTAGGTCCGACCAATCCCCTGATGTCCTCCTTCTAAACTAGCGTGATAGTGATGTAGGACATCCTGTTGTAAGGTTTCTGGCATCACCAGTCTCATCAATCCATCCCGATCCTCGTCGACTCTCTTCGTAGGGGGACAATAGAAGAGCAAGTCATTCAGATCCACTGCGTAATCCGTAGCGATAATACTGTAGGATTTGGTATCCTCCCGACTCAGGTCTCGCACATCCCCCATCAGATACTTCTTTAGTCCCAAGATCCACGCTTCTTTGTTCTGTGCTTTGAGGATCCGCTCAATGTGGACTCCCTTAACAAATGTTTCATCGAGGATCTGGGGGCTGGATCCAATCCTTCTTCTGGACCCAGTGACAGCCATTATCTGGACTGTCTTTTTCCCGGATCCAACCACCACCACCTCATTTAGTCGGTTCAACATAACGAGATCCTGATGCTCGGCCTCTCTCTCCACTTCGACACCACATTGATTCCGTAAAGCGGCACTGGCCAAGCTGTCTGCACTGGCATTCCAATCTCGCTTGACATGCACCAACTCGTGATTCATCCAACCACGCAGGTGGATCATCACTTTCTGCCGTAACAGTGTTAGGGCGGGCCTTGCCGTCAATCTCACCTCGCACCTGTCTGATCACCAAGTTTGAATCCCCACAAATCACCAGCCTTTTTGGATCCTGTTCCTTTAATAGATCCAAACCCAGCAGGAGCCCGTTATACTACGCTTCACTGACGGTGAGGCCCTCTGCATAAGTGGATCTGGCCCGTACAACTTCCCATCCGGGCAGTCTCCACAGTATTGCGCTGTATGCTCCTCCTCCGCGTCGTACGCGAGCGGATCCATCGAAATTAAGGACGTACAGATCCTCATCCACTTGTACCGTCGGGATCGGGGTTTGGATCCGGCGTTTGGGCTCTTTCTTAGGAGCGATCCTAGTCAGCGCTTCATCCATCTTAGCTCGAGGTGTGATGCTCGCGGCCAAGACTCCCAGTATCTCGTCTTCCCCTTTCAAACATTTCACGATCTCCAGTGTCCAAGGCGAGAGTAAAGCTGCCCACTGTCCCAAACGTCCTTGTAGCCCGGCCGACTTGAACAGCCAAGCTAACGTAGAGTGTCGAGTCAGGATTCGGATGGATCTTCCCACCAGCAGGCTGTAATTGAGATCCAACACGCGCAGGAGCGCGAGTATCTCCTTCCCCACCGCTTTGTAGTTCAGTTCATTTGGCTTTAGCGTCCGGCTGACGAAGGGGACTAGATGACAGATCGCTTCATGTTCTTGTACCAAGACTGCTGAGACTGCCCAATCACGGGCATAAACTATCACCGTAGGTTGACGTTCCGGATCGAAATGACGGAGGATGGGCGTAGTCGCGATCCTGTTCCTTAGCTCCACGAATGCGTGTTGAGCTCGGATCCACCGATGTTCCACCCTTTCCGAGTTCTGATCCGTCGTCTCTATCCCGATTGGATCCTCTTTCCTTTGGTCCCGGGGTGGATCCAGCTCCTGTTTTAGGTCCTCTTCTGGCGTCGTACTACTTGGATCCCTTCGTAAATCCGACATCTCCAGGGCCAGAGCTTGTTGGATTTTGATCCGGACAGCTGGAGTGGTCATCGCAGCAAAATCTACCTCCCTCAATTCATATAGTACCGCAGCAAACAGTGCGTAATCCTCGATGAACCGACTGTAGTAGTTCAAACTGCCCAAGAAGGATTGCATCGCCCGTAACGACTGTGGGAGGAACAAGTCTGCCAACGAAGACAAGTCCTTAGGATTCACCCCCAGTCCCTCCTTGGAGACTCGATGGCCTAAGTAATCCACCTTGCGCATCCCCCAATAGCGCTTTACTACGCTGATAGAGAGATTCCACTTAGTACACGTCTCCAGTAGGGATGCCACTCTCTCGCACAACAGGTCCCACGATTCCGCCGGGATTAGAATGTCGTCGATATATGATCTGCGTCCTAACACAGACGGGGTCCCAGGATCCCCTGACTCTCCTGCTTCGAATGGATCCACTTCCGTATGATCTTCCCCGGATCCTCCCTTTTCGGGTTCCGGTATTCGGGTGAATCCGTAGAGGGAGTTATCGATCAGGCGTTGGTAGATCTGGGGCGCGTTCTTCAATCCCACCGGCATCCGGTTCCACTCGAACAGTCCAAACGGTGTGATGAATGCGGAAATTGCGCGAGCTCGATCCGTCATAGTCACCACCCAGAAACCACTGGGCATGTCCAGAGAACGGAACCATAGTACTTTATCCAAATCCTCCAATAGCTCATTGATTAGAGGCATTGGATACACCATCAATCGGGTCAGGCCGTTAACTAGCCAGTAATCAATGCACAGACGTATATCCACACCGTTCTTCTTGATGATGATTACCACCGGAGATGCCCACGGGGACGTCGAGAAACTGATGATCTTGGCTTGCAGCAGGCCCTTGATCAGATCCGATAATTTTTCTCGGAACTGAGGTGCCACTTTCCGCACCCTTTGAGCGATCGGTTTCACGTCGCCGACATCGATGTCACATTTGACTCCGCGGGCAGCGGGCGGTAATGCATTACCTTTACCAATCAGCAGATGTCGGCTTTCCCAGATCTTCTGACGTAACCGATCCACTTCCGCGGGTTCGTTCGCCCCTGGATCCACTTGGATATCGTTAATCGTGATATGGTGTAGTAGAACACACAAATACCGTCAGATGTGGATTCCTTACACAAACCACAACGAATCGCCGAGTTAGGTCGGCCGTTGTATGGCCTGCGCAGAGGGCGGTCCCCTCGCGGTCCGGCCCTTCCGGGACAGACGAGTGGCTCGCTTCCACTCGGTTCCGACTAACCAAGTCAGATCACTTCCGAGGCTCCGCCGAGTTTGGTTCGGCTGAGCTCGTTCACAACCCTGTGCCCTCCACCAAAGCATGGACGACGGCGCGCGAGCGCTTTTACAGGTCACCGAGCGCAGAGGCTGCTCGGCTAGAATTGTTACGGCACCCGGGCTATCCGACGTACCGACCCGCTGAGTATGCGGACTTTCTTTCGCGCGTAGCGAGACTTTGTCCTACCCGGACCAACCTAATCTCTTGGCGCTACCAGTCAATACCCTACAAGCTATGCCTCTCGAGTATCGACGGCAGGCATAATCCAGCCCTATGCAGGGACTTACCGGAAAAGTGTACACGTGTCTTGGACTAGGAAAATTCTGCTCTGTTATCTTCTGGGAGCCTTTTGGCTCCCCCTACTTAATCCTATGCTTCTTTTACAAATATCTAGTGAAATGTAGTCGTTTCGGATCTCTACCGACCCTTCAGCTGGGTTCAGGCAACCGTTGAGCTCAGCGGCTATCCGGATAGCATATCCGGACAGATCGCCGAGTACTTACCGTGATCCTTTGTTCCTAAGCTCTGGGTTATCAGACCGAGCCGATTCTTGATCTAAAGTAGGTTGGCGTATGGTCGAATCTGAAAATCTCTGCACCACAACTGCCCCGGTTATGATACGAGCCGAGCTGGTGAGTGTCT
>NW_003307316.1:0-5800 GCF_000142945.1 Phytophthora infestans T30-4
GTCGATCACTAGCACGACTAAATTCCAGTAGCACAACACAACCAGTTGCCTCCCCATCCAGCCATAAAGCACTCCTTCGACGCCCTCATACACCAGGTGGGGCAAATAGATGAGGATCGACGCCAATAGCGCAGTCTACCAGTATCTTCCCACACCGAAATCTTTAACTCGGCCCACGACCGCCAATACAGCTTCGCTCGTGGCTCGTGCATACTTGCCGGTAGTATTTCTGGACTTGGTATCGCCATCGCCTTGGATCTCGGTTTCTCTTCTTGGTACTGCATACTGGAATGGCCGCTTCTAGGGTGGATTTGGGATCCCACCCATGTACCAAGTAAAATGGTGTATCACCCCGGATCCGGTCTTGGGCGGTGTTCATCGCGAAGGGGAGCCGTTCTGCGTACTCATCCCAATCCCTTTGATCCAAATCCTGGACATACATCTTGAGTGCTCTCGTGATCGTCTGCACCATGCGTTCGGCCGACCCGTTAGCTTGGGGACGATATGCCATGGTTGCTCGCTGTCGCTGCCCTAGGATCCGGTTGAATGCTCGAAAGAAATCAGACATAAAGCCTGGCTCCCGATCATGTCGAATCATTTCGCTAGCACCAAATCTTCGGAAAACACACTCCTCGTACGATTCCGCAATGGTTTGCGCAGTTCTAGACGCACTAGCTTTGGCAATCACATATCCGGTAAACAGGTCCACCCAAATCAACAATTCTGTGTTTCCTTTGAACGACTTGGGCAACGAGGGAATATGATCCATGGCTATGATCTGGAAAGGGTGTGGTGAAGTGCTTTCTCAGAAATAAGAGAATGGTCCTGACGCGGGGTCACTATCCCGAATCAGTGACAATTTCAAGTGATTATAGAGGATTTGGGTTGTTTGGCACGGGTGCAAGTTGCCTGTGGTGGATTAGCCATGGCGAGCAGCACCCCGTATGGAATGACGATGGATCTGATATGAGCGATGTACGAGAAGGCAAGATTCACCAAGACTTACCTCGGATCCACCCTTACCTGGATTCACTAAGATGGATATGGGATATACTATACAAGAGTGGATCGAGTGTGGATCCTATGAAGGAAGGATGGTCGGTGCCCTCTGACGGTGGATCTAGTAGCCACGGCTAATGAAGAGTCAAGATCCACCGCGAGGTACCCCGGATCCCATACTTCCGAGTTCGTATCCAAGGAGGGAGGATCCCGCCTGGAGGGACCTGGATCCAGGGTATAGGGATGATGGATACAGTGGATCTCGAACTTTCGTGGGACAACGGAGATCACAGACGGTTGCGAGATGATGTTGGATGATTGGAGAGCTCGGATTCACGGCGAGTGTACCATTACAGTGAGGTGGATCCAAGCGACCTGGATCCGGATGAGTGTACCTATAATAGGGTGACCATGATGATTACGTCATATATCCGGTGGATCTGAAGATAACACAGCTGGGATGATGGGTCAAGGGAAGAAGGGACATGCAGCCGAGCCTGGTAAGGGATTTAGCAGATGAAAGACATAGAAGGTAGAAACCCAGGCAGGTATAGGCTTAAATATCAATACAGACCTCAATTTGCACTGTGGAGGGCAAGTGACCTGTAGTCGTCTCGAGGGTTGGATTTGGCCTCGGGCGATCGCCGTAACAGGAGTGAACATTGGCCCTGGACAAGGACAGCGTCTACTTCGCCCGCCAAGCATCAGGTCTCACTATGGAGTAATCAAGATCACGAACTAGAGAACAAGTGGGCACGGAATCGTAACGGGATCATCAAGTGGAGATCAACTACGTATAGCGTTTCGACGGGGATTGGATTTGGCCTCGCAGAACATTCGTAGCGGAGATGAGCATTGGCCCGGACAAGTTTCGTGTATACTTCGACCCTAGGGACTAACTCAATAAATAAAGAACTCAATTTGCACAGTATCACGCAAGTGCCTTCCTGCCCTCAAGAACCGGAACTACATTGGCCGTACGAGCTCCGAGAAGGTTGGGAATTGCGAATCTAGTGTTGGTAGTGATAACTGGATAATACATTGGCCAGATCCTACAACCTAGTGAGCTTTTCCTTTACTCGTGCAGATCCGACAGGTTAACCGAATTTACTACTTGGTCGGTTACACCCTAGAGGCTCTCAACTTTCAAGATCCCGTCACAGGAGGCGGCAAGTACGACTTAAAGGACAACACAAAGGCAAGGGAATACACCCGCAAGGCAAACCCTACGGCCAGAACCACGATCTAGGCCCCGGATCCATAAGCTCGAATATTCGCTTAGGATTCGGAACAATCCACGGACGCAGAGTGAAGATTTTCCACTGCTGCTCCACCCCATCCCCACGTCTCGCCAAGACACTCAAGCTTCACCACTTGAACTCTTCGGAAGTTACCGAGAGAGCAGATCCCGCCCTACCGACGGGTACACAAGGTGAGGAAAGTTCAGCAGAACACGGATCATCGGGGGACCCCCTCCGTTAGTCGGTGTCTGGGCGCAGTTGGTAAGTTGGATCTGGCAATCTCGCAGATTTTGCTGATCCCGCTACACCACATGATCCTCATCTTCGCCCCATACAACGGTCGCCGTCCGCTGAGCTGGATCCGCATCTCGTCAGGGAAACAAAGTGTCCCATCCGCTAGATCCAACCTCACTCCGGCCGGTACCATGAAATCCATCCCGAGGATGGCGTCTTGACCAGCGAGATCTCCAACCCAAATGGCAAACCAATACACCAAACAACCCGCCAGCGTGATCTTGATCCGCGTTCTCCCATTCGTACGGTACACGCCTTCACCAATCCCAACATAGTCTTGGATCCGACTCCCATCCACTTGGCACCCAACCTTACGAGCAAAGGCGGTATCTAGTATAGACACCTCGGCACCACTATCTAGGAGTAGGATTGCTTTTTCATTGTTGATTTTGCCCCCTACCTTGGCTTGTCTGAACCACTTTCCTGGGGCATGATACTTCCAGTATCCGCGGGACTCCCCGGTTAGCAGATCCATGGATCCCACATCCTCAGATCCACGGGATCCAGTGAGCTGACAGACTTTAGGGGGATCCGCAGTGACCTCACCCATGGTAGGCTCAAACCATCGACCATGTTGACGCTTCTCCCAGTAACCACGTGCCACTCCCCTTTGTAGATCCAGGGTTGAATAGACTTCGGATCTGGAAAACGCATCCACTTGGCGCAAACTAGAGATCTTGGCAACTGACACTTCATGTAGATCACGAGTATTATCGACTAGATCTAGGGTCCTGCTACCTGGATCTAGCGACGTCTTGTTCACAAATGCATAAATGCAATACCTAGAACGCTCGGCTCGTACCGGATTCAAGCCCGGCGAGCGTCCTAGTTTAACATCTTCTCGGCCATTTCGGGCAACATCCCTCGGTGCTTGGCTGGATCAAACCATTGGCGGATCTGGTTGTAGAATTCTTCCATCGGGCACTTGCCGACGTCGTGAATTTCGCCACACCCGCGACACGCGTAGAAGCAATGATCCCCGGGATGACCTTTCTTGCCACACTTCTCACAAACCAGATGTTTCCAGCATCCAGATTCTGTGTGCTTCCGGGATCCGCACTGCGACCACCTGATTTGCGCTGTCCCGTCCATGAGATCTCGGGATCTGTACATCCCACGGTCTCCGGGTACGGTATCCCCAGGTCGAGAGTTGTCTCCGGTCTTCGCCGTTCGATCGTTGGACGCAGTGAGACAGACTCGACGGTAATCTTTAGGGTCGGAGTCCGAACCGTCGGTTCCTGAGTCGGGCGCCGTGACTTGGTGGATACGTCGAGCGGGGGCCGTAGGCGTCGGAGTCTTTTGGCGATACTTGCTGGATCCGACCGCCGCCTTCTTCTGGCGGTGTTTCGCGCGATCCACCGCCCGCAGCACTTCCTCAAGCTCGTCTGCGTCGGGAAGTCGTAACAGGGTCAGCCTGTCGGCCAGATCCACGTCTCCCAACGTCTCGATGAAATGATCCACGTGTTCCCGCAGTACCTTGGATCCCCATCCTTGATCTTCAACTTGGCCCGTAGACCGGCCACATTTAGTCGATGTAGGTATTCTAGCGGGGATTCATCCGATCTGCGGCGAGCATGGTAGTATTGTCGTGCCACCGACACTCCCAATCCACAGTACTGGGTCTGGAAACTGCGCAGCAAATCTGGCCACTTGTTCCTGGTGGATCTGCCCAGCTGCCGATACCAGTTCCTGGCTAGCCCCGCTAGCAGATCCGCAAAGGTCAGACACTTCTCAGCATCCGACGCTTGATCTCTCATGAGGGCCGACTTAACTTTGCTGATCCATGTTCTCGCTCGGTCCTCATCTTGATCCTTGCCCGTGAACTCCTTCAGGTCCGATATGGCTGAGAGTCGTACCCTCTGAATCATGGACGATCCACCTGCCCCGGCTGCGGCAGTTGCTACCACCGCTGACGAAGGGGATGGGCCATCCAGATCATCTGGGTCGAGCTCATCATGGGAGTTGTCTCCCTCCACTGACTCCATCTCCACGTCTCGTGCTCCATGTTCGTGGAGCACTTGCGCTTGTGGCACGGGCGCTCCCATACCTTGTTCGGCTTGGAAACGACTCATCGCAGCTTCGAAGTGTTGCTGCAGGGTGCCCGAGGAAGTGTCGGAAGAGCCTGTGGCCGTCTGTTCCACTGGCGAGACAGGATCCGTGAGGCGGTTACCTTGAGCCCGATCTGACGATAACCCCACTGGCTTCTTGCCGGATCTGGCTCGATCCTGGCTGGATTGTGTCAGATCACGCGTAGGGCGTACTGGGTCCTGAGCCTTTGCGTTCACAGGGGCTTCCTGTCCTCGGATCCTCGCCCGCGCTTCCAGCATGGATGCCCCGGAGGCCCTAAAGTCATGCGTCGTGGTTTCGGACGACGTATCTGACTCATCCTCAGCGGCGGATTCGTAGGTCGAGGACGCAGCTTGGCTGATCCTCGGTGACGACACTGGATCCATAGTACGCGACCTTTCTCCGGTGATGAACTTAACTCTGGCAAAGAGGTCCCGCGTCGCGAATACTATGAGATCCGAGTCTAGCTCGAAGATATCCTCTGCGTCGAACACACCAGCTACGATGCTTGACTCCGTAAGCAAACGTAATAGATCTTTAACTGCCACCAACTTGTTCGCCATTTTCGTTGGTGCTCTCACCGGTTCCCTTGGATCCTTGATCTGTCGTGGATTCAGGACTCGCATGACAGGATCTTGATGCAGAAAATCGCGTAGAGCTTGGTGGCGATACACAAACTCGAGAACCTTGTCGGACCAGCTGGACCTGGATCCAGCTTGGTCTTCTTCCGACTCTGGAGCTTGCATCTTCTTCCGCGTAGTCTTACTCGTTTTCGTCTTCTTTCTCGTTTCTTCGACTAGCGGGGTTGGGTTTAGGTACGGTGTTGGCTTAACCGGTGAATCTGCAAATGCATACCGTTTCGCCTTCATTTTCCCTTGTTTTGTTAGCGGATCTTGACGCAAGTCAAGATCCGCAGAGGTCCCCGAGGGGACCTGGGGAGGATAAAGAGGTTTCTCTTCTAGATCCGGATCCGGATCCACCTCGCTTCCGTCGACAGAGTTCCTCCCAAAACTCCATCGATCCGCGGATCTTGTTTCATTCAGCAGCGTCTTCGTCGATCCGACCTCCGACGACGCCTCTTCCCCTGGCTCAATCTTCACTTGAGCATCTTCTTGGTACTCACGCTCAAATTTCGAGTCACCAAAAGATCCGGGCACGCGCACCATTGTGGTGGTAGGCGGGGATCAGCAAAATCTGCG
>NW_003307317.1:0-5821 GCF_000142945.1 Phytophthora infestans T30-4
TTAACTGGGTCCATACGCATAGAGTTCCCTTAATTGCGTTCGTAGAAAGTAGGATACGGCCTTTAGCTTGGACGGTTCCAGAGCCCATTTTTTTTGCTCGACACTCCTTGGTAGTATTTATGAAAATTTGTTCATATCGTTGATTTTGATTAAGCAGGCAAGCCTCCAAGACGCATTCCACCTCCACAGGTAGCCTCGCTAAGGAGTCCAATACGCATAGAATCCGTAAATGAGTCCGTAGAAGGGTGGATACGGTCTTAGACCCGTCGCCCCAGAGCTCATTTTCTGTACAACGCCCCTGGTAGATTGATGAAAGTTGTCATATCATTGATTTGAGATTGGTGAAGGCGTGTACCGTACGAACGGGAGAACGCGGATCAAGATCACGCTGGCAGGTTGTTTGGTGTATTGGTTTGACATCTGGGTTGGAGATCTCGCGGGTCAAGACGCCATCCGCGGGATGGATTTCATGGTACCGGCCGGAGTGAGGTTGGATCTAGCGGATGGGACACTTTGTTTCCCTGACGAGATGCGGATCCAGCTCAGCGGACGGCGACCGTAGTATGGAGCAAAGATGAGAATCATAAGGGCGGATAAGACAGCCTGGATCGAGCCCGGGGAAACCGGGGAGCTTCCAGACCAATTAAAGTGGGTAAAACATGAGAAACTGTGGGTCACTCGGGGCGAGAAATGGGTACCTACCGTAATCCAGGGGCCAGGTCGATCACAATACCTCCAGGTCACAAACGTCAGCGATAAGAGACTATTACTGGACCATTATGAGGAGATCGGGCGATGGTTGGCGAAGGACGGTATCCCTAGGCGACCTGGATATGTGTCAGTGGGATCCCGCCGCTACAAAGAATGGCAGAATCTGGTGTACGAGGCGACTACCGAGATTGAATCTCTCGCAGAGGTGGAGCTCCCAGCGGAGCCAACTGGCCCCTTGGTGGATCGGCCTTCATATCCAACTCCGCGAAAGATCCTGCAGAGGGATCGACGGGTTGAGATCCAAGCAATGGAAGTTGGATCCAGGACGGGGGACGATCCCCAGAGTCGGCCCTTAGATAACGCAGGGTCGGTGGATGAAGGATTGCAGAGGGCTAAAGCCGAACAGCCGGATCCCGCTGATCCACGAGTGGATCCAGGCTTCCCATTGGATAAAGTGCCTGGATCCCTATCGAGAGTGGCAACACTAGGCAAACCCGAACTGTCGGGCTTAAACTCGTTAGAGGACCAACTGGATCCAACTGGTGGTTTCCCTAATACCAGGGTACCTGAACCCCCGAAGATAGAAGGACTGCCAGGCGAGAGAGGGCCGCGGTGTTTGGATCCAATGGTGGATCCTACGAAGACGGAAGATGAGCAAGTCTGTTACCGTGAAGGCGGGGATCTACACGCCGAGGATCTGGGAGAAGGCATGGCGGTGATCCCGGAGGTAACACTGACCACAGAAGAAGTCACGATTGATGATATCCAAGTGGATCCGGGGGCGAATGAACCTGCTGAAGTGGATCGTCTGCGTCAGAAAATCTGGGAGAGCCGACATCTGCTGATTGGTAAAGGTAATGCGTTACCGCCCGCTGCCCGCGGAGTCAAATGTGACATCGATGTCGGCGACGCGAAACCGATCGCTCAGAGGGTGCGGAAGGTGGCACCTCAGTTCCGGGAAAAACTATCGGACCTGATTAAGGGCCTGCTGCAAGCCAAGATCATCAGTTTCTCGACATCCCCGTGGGCATCCCCAGTGGTAATCATCATCAAGAAGAACGGGGTGGATATACGTCTGTGCATTGATTACCGGCTGGCTAACGGTCTGACTCGATTGATGGTGTATCCGATGCCCCTAATCAATGAGCTATTGGAAGACTTGGATAAAGTACTCTGGTACTGTTCTCTAGATATGGCAAGTGGGTTTTGGGTGGTGACTATGACGGATTGAGCTCGCGCAATATCCGCATTCATCACGCCATTTGGACTGTTCGAATGGAGCCGGATGCCGTTTGGATTGAAGAATGCACCCCAGATCTATCAACGCCTGATCGATAACGCCCTCTACGGATTCACTTGAATACCGGAACCCGAAAAGGGTGGATCCGGGGAAGATCATACGGAAGTGGATCCATTCGAAGCAGGAGAGCCAAGGGATCCTGGGACTTTATCTGTGTTAGGACGCAGATCTTATATCGACGACATTCTAATCCCGGCAGAATCGTGGGATCACTTGTGCGAAAGAGTGACATCCCTACTAGAGGCGTGTGCTAAGTGGAATCTCTCTAACAGCGTAGTGAAGAGCTATTGGGGGATGCGCAAGGTGGATTACTTAGGTCATCGAGTCTCCAAGGAGGGACTCGAGGCGAATCCTAAGGACCTGTCTTCGTTGGCAGACTTGTCCTTCCCACAGTCGTTACGGGCGATGCTATCCTTCTTGGGCAGTTTGAACTACTACAGTCGGTTCACCGAGGATTTCGCACTGTTTGCTGCGGTACTCTATGAATTGAGAAAGGTAGATTTTGTTGCGATGACCACTCCATCTGTCCGGATCCAAATCCAACAAGCTCTGGCCCTGGAGATGTCGGATCCACGAAGGGATCCAAGTAGTACGACGCCAGAAGAGGACCCAAAACAGGAGCCGGATCCA
This sequence comes from Phytophthora infestans T30-4, assembly GCF_000142945.1. Classification (NCBI taxonomy): domain Eukaryota; phylum Oomycota; class Peronosporomycetes; order Peronosporales; family Peronosporaceae; genus Phytophthora; species Phytophthora infestans. Next base: position 2,642 of record NW_003307317.1, read on the forward strand.
CCCCGGGACCAACGGAAAGAGGATCCAATCTGGATAGAAACGACGGATCAGAACTCGGAAAGGGTGGAACCTCGGTGGATCCGAGCTCAACACGCATTCGTGGAGCTGAGGAACAGGATCGCGACCACGCCCATCCTCCGTCATTTCGATCCGGAACGTCAACCTACGGTGATAGTTTATGCCAGTGACTGGGCGCTCAGCAGCCTTGGTACAAGAACATGAAGGGATCTGTCATCCGGTCACCTTCGTCAGCCGGACGCTAAAGCCAAATGAACTGAACTACGGAGCGGTGGAGAAGGAGATACTCGCGCTCCTGCGCGTGTTAGATCTGAATTACAAAATGCTAGTGGGAAGATCCATCCGGATCCTGACTCGACACTCTACGCTAGCCTGGCTGTTCAAGTCGGCCGGGTTACAAGGACGTTTGGGACAATGGGCAGCTTTACTCTCGCCTTGGACGCTGGAGATTGTGGAATGTTCGAAAGGGGAAGACGAGATCCTGGGAGTCTTGGCTGCGAGCATTACTCCTCGAGCTAAGATGGATGAGGCGTTGACCAGAATCGCTCCTAAGAAAGAGCCCAAACGCCGGATCCAGATCCCGATCCCGACGGTACAGGTGGATGAGGATCTGTACGTCCTGAGTTTCGATGGATCCGCTCGTGTACGACGCGGAGGAGGAGCATACAGTGCAATACTGTGGAGACTTCCCGGATGGGAAGTTGTACGGGCCAGATCCACTTACGCGGAAGGCCTCACCGTCAATGAAGCGGAGTATAGCGGGCTCCTTCTGGGTTTGGATTTACTAAAGGGACAAGATCCAAAACGGCTGGTGATTTGTGGGCATTCAAATTTGGTAATCAGACAGGTGCGAGGTGAGATTGACTGCAAGGCCCTGGCCCTAACACTGTTACGGCAGAAAGCGATGATCCACCTGCGTGGTTGGATGAATCACGAGTTGGTGCATGTCAAGCGAGATTGAAATGCCAGTGCAGATAGCTTGGCCAGCGCCGCTTTACGGAATCAATTGGTGTTGAAGTGGAGAGAGAGGCCGAGCATCAGGATCTCGTTACGTTGAACCGACTAGACGAAGTGGTGGTAGTTGGATCCGGGAAAAGGACAGTCCAGGTGATGGCCGTCACTAGGTCCAGAGGAAGGATTGGATCCAGCCCCCAAATTCTCGAGGCAACATTTGTGAAGAGAGTCCGCATCAAGCGGATCCTCAAAGCACAGAACGAGGAAGCGTGGATCCTAGGACTAAAGAAGTATCTGATGGGGGATGTACGAGACCTGAGTCGGGAAGATGCCAAATCCTACAGCATTATCGCTACGGATTACGCGGTGGATCTGAAGGACTTGCTCTTCTATTGCCCCCTACGAAGAGAGTCAACGAGGATCGGGATGGATTGATGAGACTGGTGATGCCGGAAACCTTACAACAGGATGTCCTACACCACTATCACGCTAGCTTGGAAGGCGGACATCAGGGTATTGGTCGGACCTACCAACGGATCCGGGAATGTTTTCACTGGAGGGGACTATTCACGAGCGTACAACTGTATGTCGGGGAATGTGTGGATTGTGAGACAGGCAAGGGCAGGCCCACAATCAAAGGGGAGTCACCTGGGAATATCCAAGCGACTTACCCTTTCCAAATCATAGCCATGGATCATATCCCCTCGTTGCCCAAGTCGCTCAAAGGAAACACAGAATTGTTGATTTGTGTGGACCTGCTTACCGGATATGTGGTAGCCAAAGCTAGTGCGTCTAGAACTGCACAGACCATTGCCGAATCGTACGAGGAGTGCGTTTTCCGAAGATTTGAAGCTAGCGAGATGATTAGACATGATCGGGAGCCAGGCTTTATGTCTGATTTCTTTCGAGCATTCAACCGGATCCTGGGGCAGCGACAGCGAGCAACCATGGCATATCGTCCCCAAGCTAACGGGTCGGCCGAGCGCATGGTACAGACGATCACGAGAGCACTCAAGATGTACGTCCAGGATTTGGATCAGAGGGATTGGGATGAGTACGCAGAACGGCTCCCCTTCGCGATGAACACCGCCCAAGACAGGATCCGGGGTGATACCCCATTTTACTTGGTACATGGGTGGGATCCCAAATCCACCCTGGAAGCGGCCATCCCAGTATGCAGCACCAAGAAGAGAAACCGAGATCCAAGACGATGGCGATACCAAGTCCAGAAATACTACCGGCAAGCTAGATCCCAGGTGAACGAACGACTGCGGAGTGCAATACAGGATCGAGCGGATTGACACAACGAAGATGCCCGTCCACATCAAATCCAAGTGGGATCGCAGGTGTGGCTTTATTTGGATCGAGTGAAAGAAGGGTACGCCCGCAAATTGGCCCATCTATGGCATGGACCGTTCCGGGTGAGCGAGAAGATTGGAGAACACGCGGTAAGGCTGGAAACGGCAGGTACCGAATATCGCCTGTTCCCTGTAGTACACGTATCCAAGCTGAAGTTGGTCAAAGAATATCCGGATCGGCCGCAGATCCGTCTTTCGGTGGATGGATCCGATCGGTTCGACTTCGACGAAGTCCTCCTACCGGAGGATAGTTGGAATGTAGATCTCGAAGCCGACGAGTTCGAAGTCGAGAAGATCACCGATATGAGGTCGGGGAAACGAACTAGATACGGACGGATTTACCGCGCATTTCTGGTGTATTGGCGTGGATATGACGAACCCAGTTGGGTAGACGAGGCAGATCTGAGCTGTGGAGCATTACTCTATGATTTCTTGAGGGATCGTACGAATCGTAACAGATTCGGCGTGATGCAGTCTCATGAAGAAGAGTAGGGAAGGGACCCATGGATGTGAGTTGGTCATGTCGATGGGAGGATGAAGAAGGGCCCACAGGAAGGGTGTGGGCCAGGAGGAGAAGGATCGCTGATGTGAGTTGGTCACATCGGAAAGAAAGAGAAGACGAATCTACAGGGGAAGGGTGGATTAGGAGGAAGGAGTGAATGTTTATGCATAAGAGTGACGTTTTACGTGCGAGGAGCCCTGTTTGATCTCAAGCACGAGCTTTCAAGGGCCCCAACTATACTGACCCAATTGAAACTGGGTCATTGGCGCTAGATCCGGATGAAATCCAGGCGCGGATACCAACCGGATCCGGGATCCCGCCCAGATCCAGGTGTACATGAAAGGGTGG
>NW_003307318.1:0-5832 GCF_000142945.1 Phytophthora infestans T30-4
TCGCGACGCTAAAGAACCCCGAGCACATCCTGATTGCTAGTGGTAACGAACTACCGCCGCCAGCCTACGGTGCGGTATGCGATATCGACACACAGGGGCACGCCCCAATTAAACAGCGTGCCCGGCGCGTGCCGCTACGATTTCTCGGCAAGCTGTACGAGTTGCTGCGCGCTTTATTGCGTGCAGGACTGATCGTTATTTCAGACAGTCCATGGGCATCGCCGATCGTGATTGTGATGAAAAAGAACGGCTGGACATCCGGCTCTGCATTGATTACAAGATGGTGGATGCTATCACCGCGATCATGGAGTATGCAATGCCGCTAGTCGACGACCTGTTAACAGATCTCGAGCGCTACTTCTGGTTCTGCTCGCTGGATGCAGCAAGCGGCTTCTGGGCGGTCATGATGACCTTGCCAGCGCGTAAAGTATCGGCGTTCGTCTGCGCACTCGGACATTTCGAGTGGTTACGCATGCCCTTCGGGCTAAAGAACGCGCCGATGATCTATCAGCGTATGATTGACAACGCACTCTGGGGGTTCGTTCAACCTAAAGGAGGTTGGTTTGAATACTCGGAGAAGATGCGTTTAGCTGAAGAACAGGCCAAGGAACGTCGTGGGCCAAGCGCCGAGGGTTCGTTTCAAACGAAGTTCGCGGCAGATCGCGAAGCACCGGTAGAGACCGACCCTGTACTACAACTCGTCAACAGCCCCGTCGCTGACATGTTTACGAACGGGGAGCCAGACGAATCATCGCTGGTACCTGTATTTGGTCGACGGTCGTTTGTGGATGACATTTGCTTCGGTGGCGAGGATTTCGACAGCTGCCTGGCGACGCTGGACCGATTGCTGGCAAGGTTTGCACAGTGTCGGATCAGCATTAGCTTCATCAAGAGCATCTTTTGCCAACCCAAGGTGGACTTTCTGTCGCATAAAATTTCGCCAGAAGGTATCAGAGCTGACCCCAAGAAGCTTGCGGCCATCACCGAGCTTTCGTTTCCAACGAGCAAGAAGGACATGCAGTCGTTTCTTGGAGCGGTTAATTACTACAGCCGCTTTATTCAAGACTTCGCGGTCTACGGTGCGGCGCTGTACCAGCTCAAGGGTGAAGACTTTGTCGTTGAAGGTGGCCTTTCTGTGGCACGTCGTTCCTTCAAAAAATTGAAGACGAGTGTTTCACATTCACCCATCCTAAGGCACTTCGATCGGTCGAAAGAAGTTCACGTCATGCTCTTTGCGAATGAATGGGCGTTGAGCACTACGCTAATGCAAGAACATGAAGGCAAGTTACACCCCGTACGGGATCTCGGTCGGGTGCTCAAGGAGGCCGAGATGAACTACCATCCTGCTGAGAAGGAAGTTTTGGCGTTACTTCTGCTGTTGAAGATCTGTTACGTCCAGCTGGCAGGAAAGACGCTACATGTTTATACACGATTCTCGACGTTAGAGTGGGTGCATAAGTCGAAGTCTCTCTTCGGACGCGCGGTCCAGTTCGCAGTGCTGCTATCACAGTGGCACCTTAAGGTGCAGCGCGTGAAGGAGAAGGATGTCGCCTTTGCGCAGCTACTGCAGTCAAGCATCACGAGCTTCGTTGACCTGGAAGACTCGCTCGCGCCGGTGGCGCCTCCAAACAAGGGTTCCCCGACTATTCGAATGGACCCGGCGTTGCTGTACGCCAGGCTTTCCCGTAATTACAGCGGATTCGTCATGTCTTTTGACGGATCAGCGAAGACAGAGAAGTACGGTGGCTACGGGAGTTGTTCATGGGTGCTGTGGAGCCTTCCTGAGTGGAAGGTAGTGATTGCTGCAAACGCTTACCTCTCGGCTACCACGGTGAATGAGGCAGAGTATACAGGTATGATAAACGGTGTCAAGGCTGCTATTGCGCACGGTACCGAGGATTTAGTCATCGTTGGGGACTCAAGGCTCGCGATTCAACAATCACTAGGGGTGATCGCATGCAGGAAGGAAACTTTGCTAGCGCTGCTGAATACTCACAAGGAACTCGCGGCCAAGCTTCGATCAGTTAAATATCTTCACGTTGTACGAGAATACAACGCGGCCGCGGATTCGTTAGCCACTGAAGCGCTGGAATCAAAGGTCAGTCGGGTAATCTTGGCTGAAAGTCGCAAGTCGGAATCGGCATCGCTGAACCGCATCCAGGAAATGATCTACGAGCCGGATGAAGACTGGGTAGATGTTTCGTCACAAGGAGCAGAGCGTCAAGTACATGTACTGTCAGGCAGCGAGTCTTCAAAGTGGAAAACTTTCGAAAATTTCGTGGTTGATTACAGCTCACCAGAGTGTGATTATGGCAATATAGCAGTGATGACTCGGCGACAGACGAAATCCAAGAAACGCGTCAGGTTTGCAGATGAACACTCGGAGGATGTCTCAAAAGCTCAAGAGGAGCATGAAGAACGACGAGAGACGTCCACCGAAGATTCATTCGGCGAAGATTTGCCAGACCATCCTCACAAGACTGTACCATCGGCATTTCCCGATGCGGAAGATGTTGATCCGGTAGAGATACAGCAGGAACGACGCAGACGGATACTGGTGGCACAAGACGAGGAGCAGAAGTGGTTTAACATCAAGAAGGGGCTTCAGGGCCAAGCAGAAGAGCTGAGTTACAAAGAAGCTCGAGATGCCTGGACCGGTTCGTATTGTCTGAAGACGGCGTGCTTCACTATCTTGGATTGAATCGTCGGTACGACCACGGTTGGCAAGAGGAGACCAAGCTGCGGCTAGTAGTACCGACAACGATGATTCAAGAGGTCTTACAGAACTGTCACGACTCGCTGGAAGGAGGACATCAAGGTGTGGTGAGAACGTTCCATCGCGTTAAGTCCGATTATTATTGGACCGGCTTGTACGCTGACGTGGAGAAGCATGTGAAGTCATGTCCAGATTGCAGCTCGAGTAAAATCCGTCCACAGTTTCGTGGATACTCACCTGGCAACGTACTAGCCGAACGACCTTTCCAGATCGTCTCGATGGATTTTGTGATCCCACTACCGAAATCTCGCAGGGGCAACACGGCGTTGCTCCTATTTCAGTGCTCGTTCACGGGATTCGTTATTGCCAAGGCTATGTCAGATACGACTGCACTGAGTGTTGCCCAAGTGCTCGAAGAATGTGTGTCCCACGGTTCGAAGCCCCATCACTGATAAGGCAAAACCGCGACCCACGCTTCAGGAGCGAAGTTTTCCAAGCATTTGCAGAGATGATGTAGTCAAGATCACGAGCGACTTTGAGCTATCGGCCACAGGCTAATGGACAGCAGGAACGCTCGGTGAAGTCGGTGATGGGTTCCGTACGGGTGTACGCGGAAGACCCTCTACAGCAAGATTGGGACGAAATCGCGGAGAAGCTAGGATTTGCTATTAATACTTCTCAAGACACTACGAGGAAGGAAACGCCGTTCTACCTCGTTCACGGTTGGGATGCTCAGTCGACGTTGAGGGCAATGTCGTCATCACTCAAACGAGGACTCGGCAAGCAGTCTGACGCACTGGCGTGGCGGCGCGAGATCAATCGACAGCATGAGGTCGCCCTCACTATGGCCAAAGATTATCAGGCTGTAGAAAAGGAGCGACGAGCGAAAAAGCATAATGATGCTCTAAGTCGACTGGAAAAAGCCGCTGTACCTCAACCAAGTGGAAACGAACACTCGGCAGACCCTCTAGAAGCTTCAGAAGAGATGGAAGATCCTGCAAGAGCCCCACCGAGATCTCTTTTCGAGATTGGGAGCCGGGCGTGGTTGTACATGGAACGCGTCAAACCGGGCTTGACGAAGAAATTAGCTCACCGATGGCATGGACCTTTTCGGATCAAGCGCAAGGTGGAAGAGTTTGCGTACGAGCTGGAACTACCAGACCGAAGTGGGTATCGCTTCTACCCAGTAGTGCATGTGTCGAGACTCAAGGCTGTCAACGAGTTCAACAGTCGACCGAGCACTCGGTTGGTACTAGACGCGACTAATGAAGCAAGACTCGACTTCGATGAGGAACTGTTGCCTGAGGACAGCTGGGAACCGGATCAAGTTGCCGGTGAATATGAAGTCGAGGCCATCCTCGACGACAGAACACCACTGACGACGAGCACGGAGCGTGCTGTACGCGAGTTCAAAGTCAAGTGGGTGGGCTATGAAGATACAACTTGGGAACCATCATCAAACTTGTCTTGTGGAGGTCTGCTGTACGACTATTTGCGAGCCAAGAAGAGCGAGAATCGGCTGCAGATGGCGCAAGTGGCGGACGAAGACTAGCGTGACTGGATCACGTGTGAACTGGCCACAGGGCGATGCAGCCTGTGGTAACAGACGAAAAACGTTACTGCAACAACAAATTGTATATGCATTTGAAGAACAACATGGACATGATTACGCTGTGGAAGTGGATTAAGAATAAGAAAACATGAATGCCGACCGGAGAGCGACCCCTGAAAGCGAAGTCACGCGGGATACCTCAACAGTTGGCTGAGATGCTGGAGAACGTCGTGGAACACGCAGCGAGGACATCATCGAAACCAACAGCAGTCTCGAGGCGACGCTGAGTGTGCATATCGCCGTGGAGAGGAGGCGCAACGCTGAGCTGCACTTGGTGACGAGCCATTGCAGTCAAGTACGGGATTATCGAGGTCATCATGTGATCGACCGATGCCTCCGTACTTTCAGCCAGCATGGCGCGCAGCGAATCTTCGGTGAGTGGTGGTGGACCACCAGCTGGGGCGAAAGGAGCAGCAGGAGCCATCTCCGCGGATTCAGCGACGACGGGGAGTGCTGCAGGAGCTACCGCAGGGAGTGAAGAGTCCAGGGCAGGAAGCGCCGAAGGACCAGTTGATGACGACGCTGTCGGAGGAAGTGTAGCAGACTGAGGGACGTTCGAACCCTCGGTCTTGCCCTCCTGAGAAACAAGTCGAGTAATGCGAGGTGATGAGCAAGGTGCCGATGATTCAAGAGAAGGATGAGCTGACGTACCTCCAGCTGTTCACGTTCGCGACGTCTACGAGGATTGAGACGCTGAAAAGCGTCGGACACGGCTTGATTCAGACGCTTGGACATACGGTGGCGAGATGGTGAATTGAAGAATGAAGAAATGTCACAACGGGCACCAGTACCGTGGCTTCCATTGCGACAGGGGCAGTTGTGGTGTAGTGATTTCTCCGTAGTTGCGGATTATCACCCGTCGACAAAGACGTGACACCGCCCAAGTTGTTCAAGCGACGAACCCTCGGTCAGGTGATGTACGGAGACGCCAAGGTGCAAGGGACTCGACGGCGTCACCTCCGAGTTTTCAACAAGTATCGGATACGGCCCTATGTCACTGAATCCAGGCTGTCCTTATTATTAATAATGGACTGGCCGGATTCGCATTCAGCGGACCATCTACGGTACGAACCCTCAGTGGCGGTTGGGATGAGTTCGCGGAATACTCAGCGACCTTTGGAAGACACGTTCACCGTCTGGGACAGGGCGCGGACCGTTAAAGATGCTCATGCGACGGTGCAGACGACGCTTGGCATGCAAGAAGATCCATAACGGATCATTGTTCACTTGATATTTGTATACTTGATTAGGACTTCTTATTAGGAATAGACCCGAAAGGGTAAGCTTAAATACAGAACAGAATTTCCACTCAAGCACACAGAGCGACGTCCGGCTTCAAGGTAAGCGTCAGGTCAAGCTTGTTTGAGTGTGTTATGCCTGTCGGTGAACTCGAAGCTCTGTAGCGAGGGTTCATTTGGCAAGGCCAAGAGGCTTTGTGTATTGGCCGATTATTATCGGGAGGTTTTACGTGACGGCTTATTGTTGCCTATTTGCACGACTGGGA
>NW_003307319.1:0-5838 GCF_000142945.1 Phytophthora infestans T30-4
AAGCGACGGGCGGAGCAACTTATCAATTAAACGGGAAATGAGAAGGAAATCGTGGCCAACTGGAACGAACGAGTCGGGGACGAGACAGATCCTGCGCCACGCAGGAGAAGTACAGCACGACTTGCACAGCAGACAACAGGCGCGGACGATGGAACAGCAGCAGCAGCAGATTCCAGCGACGGCAACGACGCTGATGAGCACGACGACAGCGGCACGTGACACCCATGTGATGGACGAAGCGCTGAGACCCTGGCCGCTATATGACATCTCCGGAGCGCAAGATCCGTAGCCTCTGGACGAGATGAAGGACCGCTTCCGGGGTTTTCGTGCGCTGCGCTAGAAGCTGGTGGACGGCGTCGACCACAGTGCGCTGCAGGAGTCGTGGTGCGCCTTCATCCGGCGCTGGAACCGGACGCAAGAGCACGAAGAGAATCTCGCCGATTAGATCGCATACCGGGAAGAAAACATCGGGGGCCATTCCTTGGGCGAGCTGCGTGTACGAATCCGTAATAGCGCTTGGGAACGCCGACGACCGTAGCTGCTACGTGTGAGTTGCTGAAGGCTGCAGGAGGTGCGTGTCGTCTCGCCCGACTACGGACGAGTGGAGAGCCCATGTCGCCGAGCATCCGCTCAGTGATCGCGAGAACGCCTGGATCCAACGTTACAGTTGCTCGCTGTCCTAAAAGGCCAGCGCCACTAGTCGCGCCGGCTCGCACCGACACTCATCTCGACGAAGCCCATCTCCGCCGCTCCGCTGGGGGATAAAAATATAAACAAACTCGGGTTCGCTCGCTTTCTCGTTCACGCCTCGCGCGCATCGTCCAACAGCGCTCGCTTTCTTCCAAACCAGTCCCGCGCTGGTTCCCGCCAAAAAGGGAAAACTCGCTTCCCGCAAAGCCGCGGCGGAAATAAATTCCGGGGGCTCAACCGGCAAAGCAAGAATGGATCTATCCTGGACCACATCCGGGACATCGCGAAGGAGATTCGTGCGTGGCTCCCACCTATCTTGGTCCGCCGGAAAGCTAAGCCATCGTACCCTATAGCGGCGCGCGGCGGGAGCCGTGCGACTGGTGGCCACATGGCGCTGCCCCGACCGACGGGGCGGGTCTTCGTGATCGACAATCTTCTCGACTATCCAGCGGATCTCGCCAGCTGAGTCGACAATCGGCGGGGGACCATCCCGCTGATACGACTGAAGTTCTGGTTGGGGGAGCCGCGGGGAAGATCTCGCGGGGAGCTTCTGGACGGCGTACCAGAAGGCGGAGGAGGCTCATGACGCGGCTGCAAAGGCCCGCGAGGACTGCGACCGAGACTCGTCAGTCGAATCGGGAGCTCTTGGCGCGCGTGAGGCTTCTCTTCTTGAGCGCGCGGTACATGGTCGTCTGCAGAGCGGGACGGTGGAGCAGGCGCCTAATGTGAATGGCGCGATGGCTCGGCGCGCGCGTCGGGCGAGGCGGCCGCTATATGCGCCGGCGGCTCAGGAGACTGCGTCGAAGAAGGAATCGTAGCGGGCAGGTATTTCTTGAGTCGTCCGACGTAGAACGTCGGATGTAGCCGCAGCGACGTAGGGATATCCAGCGTGTAAGCCTCGCCAATAACCTTAGTCACCGTAAATGGCCCAATAAAGCGCGGTGCGAGTTTACTCGCGCCGAGGCTGGTTACGGCAGAGTCTCTGATTCCTGAAGTCGACAGGAGCACTCGATCTCCTGTCGCAAACCTTCATATGTGTTTGCGGCCGCGCTTGTCCGTGTTTTCGTTCTGCTTGTCGACCGCCGTCTGCAGCGCGTCGCGGACGTAACGGGCGCCTGCTTGGCGCTAAAGGAGGAAGTCCGAGACAGCGGTGTTGTCAGCCGGACGTGCCGGTTGCTTTGGCGCGTAGTTCGCTGATGGAGCCACCGCGTTAGCGGTGCCAGGACTGATCAGGGCACGATTCGTCCACGAGGCGAGAGGAGACACCGCGTCGCGGGGAGTCGTCAGGGCCTTCCTGGCCTGGGCGTGTGTCACTGCGTTAACAGGCGCTGAAGATGAGGCTGCACTCGAGGAGGAGTCGGCAACCGGTATGGGAACCGGTTGAGGGTCCATTACCGGTGTTGGCGCAGAAGGCTTGTCGGCAACCGGTATGGTAACCGGTTGTGGGTTCGAACCGGAGTCGTCACAAAGTGGTTGTCGCCTCTTTCACCCCCACCCAGAGTGGAGCCACACGGCGCCGTGGGACGGCCCACGGCGAGGAGAGCTGGAAAGCGAGGGTGCCGAGCGTTGTTGACGAAGAAAGGAGTCAGGCCAGTCGACGCGTGAACCGCGTTGTTCAGCGCGAACTCATCAAGCGGAAGGAACGAGCTCCAGCTCGTGAACGACGTCGTATAGCTGCGAAGTATGTCCTCAAGGACGCGATTAACTCGCTCGGTTTGGCCATCCATCGCCGAATGAGCAGCCGTCGACATCAGCAGCTTTGGCCCTGATAGCTCGAAGAGCTTCGTCCAGAAAGCAGACGTGAACCGCGGATCGCGGTCCGAAACGATAGACTCGGGCATGCCATGATGTCGGAAGACTGCATCCACGAAGTGCACCGCGGTATCGGCCGCGGTGATCGTATTCGGGACCGGGATGAGGTGAACCATCTCGCTGAACCTGTCGACGAATACCAGGACACCGGAGCGCCCGGCGGAGTCGGGTGGGAGGCCAAAGACGAAGTCCATCGACACCGAGCGCCATACCTCGGTGGCCACTGGTAAAGGACGCAGGGGAGCCTGCGCTGCCGCGGACGGTTCCACGCGTTGGCAGATCTCGCAAGTCCTCACCCACTTGCGCACCCACTTATACATGTGGGACCAGTAAAAGTCGCGCGACACTGCGGCGAATGTCTTCTCACGGCCCAAGTGAGCGCCAAGGGGGATATCGTGAAACTCGTGGATGATCCGCGAGCGCAAGTCAGGGTCGTTGGGGACCACCACACGCGAAGCATCGAAGCGATCGATGCTGTACGTTAACAGCCCGTCTTCAATCCGATACCTATCGATCTGATGGCGTGTGGAGCGGGACAAAGCACTCAGTGTCTTGCACTCAGTGTCTTTTCACTGGGCGAGCGGAGATGTTCCAGAATACTCGAATAGACCGGATCGAATTCATATGCAGTCCGGATTTCGTCGCGGAGTGGGGTTTCTGGAGACACGCTCGTCAGGTTCAATCCCGACGCCAAGCACATAGCACAGTTGTCTTCGTCGTCTTCATCATGCAGCGGTTGTTGACCCAGCGAATCGCGTGGGTCGTAATCTGGACGACGAGACAGAGCATCGGCAAGGATGTTGTTCTTGCCGGGTTTTTAGTGAACCACGAATTTATACTCGGAGAAGAACGACAACCAGCGAGCCATTCGCTGGGAAACATGAGGGCTCTTCATCGCTGTCCTCAGCGATGCGTGATCGGTATACACGGCGAAGGTTTGCTCGCCAAGTAAGTACACTCTGAATTTGATCAGAGCGTAGCGCATTGTGGTGTAGCGGGATCAGCAAAATCTGCGAGATTGCCAGATCCAACTTACCAACTGCGCCCAGACACCGACTAACGGAGGGGGTCCCCCGATGATCCGTGTTCTGCTGAACTTTCCTCACCTTGTGTACCCGTCGGTAGGGCGGGATCTTGCTCTCTCGGTAACTTCCGAAGAGTTCAAGTGGTGAAGCTTGAGTGTCTTGGCGAGACGTGGGGATGGGGTGGAGCAGCAGTGGAAAATCTTCACTCTGCGTCCGTGGATTGTTCCGTATCCTAAGCGAATATTCGAGCTTATGGATCCGGGGCCTAGATCGTGGATCTGGCCGTAGGGTTGCCTTGCGGGTGTGTTCCCTTGCCTTTGTAGTTCCTTTGCGTCGTACTTGCCGCCTCCTGTGACGGGATCTTGAGAGTTGAGAACCTCTAGGGTGTAACCGACCAAGTAGTAAATTCGGTTAACCTGTCGGATCTGCACAAGTAAAGGAAAAGCTCACTAGGTTGTAGGATCTGGCCAATGTATTATCCAGTTATCACTACCAACACTAGATTCGCAATTCCCAACCTTCTCCTAGCTCGTACGGCCAATGTAGTTCCGGTTCTTGAGGGCAGGAAGGCACTTGCGTGTTACTGTGCAAATTGAGGTCTGTATTGATATTTAAGCCTATACCTGCCTGGGTTTCTACCTTCTATGTCTTTCATCTGCTAAATCCCTTACCAGGCTCGGCTGCATGTCCCTTCTTCCCTTGACCCATCATCCCAGCTGTGTTATCTTCAGATCCACCGGATATATGACGTAATCATCATGGTCACCCTATTATGGGTACACTCATCCGGATCCAGGTCGCTTGGATCCACCTCACTGTAATGGTACACTCGCCGTGGATCCGAGCTCTCCAATCATCCAACATCATCTCGCAACCATCTGTGATCTCCGTTGTCCCACGAAAGTTCGAGATCCACTGTATCCCTCATCCCTATACCCTGGATCCAGGTCCCTCCAGGCGGGATCCTCCCTCCTTGGATACGAACTCGGAAGTATGGGATCCGGGGTACCTCGCGGTGGATCTTGACTCTTCATTAGCCGTGGCTACTAGATCCACCGTCAGAGGGCACCGACCATCCTTCCTTCATAGGATCCACACTCGATCCACTCTTGTATAGTATATCCCATATCCATCTTAGTGAATCCAGGTAAGGGTGGATCCGAGGTAAGTCTTGGTGGATCTTGCCTTCCCGTACATCGCTCATACCAGATCCATCGTCATTCCATACGGGGTGCTGCTCGCCATGGCTAATCCACCACAGGCAACTTGCACCCGTGCCAAACAACCCAAATCCTCTATAATCACTTGAAATTGTCACTGATTCGGGATAGTGACCCCGCGTCAGGACCATTCTCTTATTTCTGAGAAAGCACTTCACCACAGCTCCACCCCTCGGTCCGCCAAACACCTGCGCCTCCAGACTACGCAGTTGCTGCAAGAGCTCACGATTCGACTGCCGCAGACTACTCGCCGTCGCCTCGGCGTTCCGAGAGCTCTCAGCCGCCCGCTCGGCCTCCTCCTGTGCATCCCGAGAAGTGTTCAGCGCCTGATCAACGTCGTCCTGGTCAACCAGGTCGCGTCGAATTCCACCGCGACGGTCCTCCGCCCATCGTTGACTCGAATGGAGATACGTGCTGGATTGTGGACCGTATTGTTGATCACGAAGATCCTCCCCGCGCGCGTCGACCAAGTCGTCAGCTCAACACGCGGCTCCCGCCGCGCGGAAGTATAAGGTACGATGGCTCGGGTTTCAACCTGCTGATGATACGTGGGAGCCTCGCGCCAACTTGCTTCGTGACGCTCCTGATGTCGTCCACGACTACGACTCCAGCCTCGAGTCAAACGCGGCCGCGAGCGACCTCGCGGCGATCGAGAACGCGATCGACTACGTGCCCTTCGAGACGTCGAATGCGCAGGAGACGGGCTCCGTCGCGAACGCTGTCGGCGCGAGCCGCCGCGAATAGCCGCTTGGGTGAACTCGGGAGAGTGAGCGCTTATACTTCTCGATCCAAGCGTGTTCGGTCGGCATGAGCGGATACTCGACAATATGCTGATCCCACTCGGCTTGCGTCGGGCGTCGCCCGATGTCACACGAGCTGCAACCCTTCGCGCACGTTGACATAGCACAAAAGGGTCTTGCGGGTCAAGGCGTGTTCGCAGATTTTTCAGGCGCAGATTCACCGAGTGGAATTGCTCGGGCTTTGTAAGGGTTTCGCGATCACCGAGGCAGGCCGACAACAGTTTTCTTCTAGCCTTCATGTATTCGATTTCAACCGCGGGATGAAAGGCGCAACAATGATCTCTGCAAAGC
>NW_003307320.1:0-5847 GCF_000142945.1 Phytophthora infestans T30-4
AGAAGGATGGGATACAACAAAATATCCATGTACCACCATCATATTGGATTTGCAAACAGGAAGAATCACAAGGACTCTCTTCATAGCTCGACCAGCATGGTTACATCCGTTCCCACGTGGCTTGTGAGAAGTTGGACAACCACACCCGAACCCTGGAGTTGATTACGAGAGATGGGGAACCGGCGAGTTCCCTCCCATATAGCAACCCCGCGGCTGGAGGACGATATCCCCGGAACGCACGAGCTAATAACCGGGAGTCGCCCCACGCACATCACCCCTGAAGCTAACCGGATCCACCGGTGTGGTGGCCAGCGTATCCCACGGGGCAGCACTTATCAGCTCTTTTACGAGAGGTCTGGTGATGAGCGAATCCACGTACCCGGCCCTCGGGATGGCGTCCGCTGCCCGAGGGAATATCCATTCAGCTCGAAAAGGCAACTCAGGAAACAAGACCGTGATCTTCATTGAGATGACCGCGACCCGGTTCAACTTTTTGGCGGACCAAGGCTCGATGTCTCTGGTAGCGAAGGCCACAAGAGCACGTCTACCAGGAATGAAGGCGGCATCCGGACCGAACGGAGCCACGGGGAGCATCCCGGGCAGTGACGAGTTAGGGGGAGCGGGGATCAAGCCAGATCCAGGGGATCCGCCACCATGAGACGATCCCGGGGATCCGCCACCATGAGGCGATCCTGGGGAACCGCCACCATGAGGCGATCCTGGAGATCCACCACCACGAGGTGACCCCCCTCCACCAGATCCGGGGGATCCGCCACCAGGCGACCCCCCTCCGCCAAATCCAAGGAGTCCGCCACCACGAGGCGACCCCCTCCCACCATCGCTACCCGATCCGCCGTCACTGTCGACTTGGATCGCGGATCCCGCAGTGCCGCCTCCGGATCCGGCCGTGTCAGCGACTTGCGGAGGCGGTGTCGAGAGGGATCTCCGCCGGGCTTCGGATCGGGATTGGGACAGAGCCCGTCGAGTGTCTTCCTCTAAGGCATCCTCAGCGGCTCGAGCCTCTTCCGAATCCTCCGGACTCTCAGCGTCATCGTCGTCGTCATCGTCGTCATCGCTCAGAGTGAAGGGATACGGGCCGGAGGACGACGTACGCTTCGACGACGATCGGTTAGGAGGTCCTGAGCCGTCGGACCAGTCCGACTCTTAATCTCGTCATCCTCCGAGCTGCCAAGTCCGCATCCCGGGGGAATGACACGTTTAGCTTTCCCCTTCCCGGATCCAGCACGGGCGGGCGGATGGCCGGTGGAAGCTGGCCGGAGAACGGCAGGCGTCGTTACCGAAGGGGCAGTGGTGGATTCCGACTGAGACTGTCCGGATTTAGCCGTGGATGGGGCTAACCCCGTCGTAGGAGCAACGATTGCTGTGGATCCAGTGGACACCACTGCCTGGGACGACGGTGCAGTCGTGGATCCAGTTTTGGGCGCCGATCCCGTCTTGGTTACAGCAACGGATCCAGCCTTGGCGGTTGATCCAGATTTGGATGCCGAAGATCCCGCTTTGGATGCCACAACGGACCCAGTCTTGGGTCCGGATCCGGTCTTGGACGCCGTAGATCCAGTCTTGGGCCCAGATCCAGTCGCGGATACTGAAGTCGACTTGGATGCAGTGGTGGATCCGGTCTTGGATCCGGCTCCAGACTTCGAGGGAGAGGCGGAAGTTTTGGACGTGGATGTGGGACCCGTCTTGGATGTGGATTTGGATCCTGCCTTGGGAGCGGATGTGGGTCCCACCTGAGAGGCCGCCTTAGAGGCCGAACCGGTTTTTGATTTGGCCTTTGGGGAAGCGCGAGCATGCTTATGAGGACGGGGGGATCCGGTGCTAGGAGCGGGAGATGCACTACGCGGACGTTTCGCAACTGACGGATCCGCCCCACTTACAGACGGGAGAGGAGCAGAGACGCTGGCAGCACGAGAGGGTCCCGACAAGGGAGGAAGGGGATCCGACACGGCAGCTGTCACCAGCGCCAGTCGTCGACGAGCCAAATCCCGCTCCGATAAGCCACGATCGCGCTCCAGGACCAGCTGTTGCTGCTGAGTTTGGGCTGCAGCGAGTTGATCCCGGAGTTTCGCGGCGGTCGCATCGGCTTCTTTCAATTTGTCACCTGGATTAACAATAATGAGTGAATATGGGGTTACTAGCAAGGGGCTGAAAGAGGATCCACGTACTCGTGCGGCGAAGCTTGCTTCCAGCTCTGTTTGTGCACGCTTGGATCCGCCCACTCGGTCGCCGCCTTGTCCCGCTGGAGTTCGCTGTCCGCCAGCTTCGCTTGGATCTCGTCGCGCAATTGAGTCATGCGCACGAATTCTTCGAGCGCGTAATCTCGTCCGGCAGACGCTTTCTCGAGCGACTCCTTGGTGTCTTGCAACTCTTCAGAGAGTTGAGCCAGGGCTACATTCGGCGATGAGGGAGGTGGATTTGGCGCGGGGGACCCTCCACGCGCCGACCCTAAGGCGGATCCGTCATGGGCGGATCCCACATAGTCGTTGGTCACCACCTCCTCCTGGGTCAAACGCAATTCGTCACGGAGGCGGTCCAAGCTCACATCTCCCAACTTGCCCTAGCAGTCTGGGAATCTCCAGATCTCCGCTCGAAGTCGTGGATCTCGGGATTGGAGTTTGGTGGATCTCAGATCCGGCGAGCGCCATCTCCCTAAGGAGATGGTCGTTGTCATCTCGCATGACATCTCGCTGACGGGAGGCGCGATCCAGCCGTCCGGTCAGGTCGCGGATCTCGACCGCCTGATCAGCCAACAAGAGTCGCAGGTCCTGCGACCGAGAGGCCGCACGGTGCTCCCACTCCTGGATCTCCATAGCCTGGTCATGGATTTGGGCTCGCAAGGTCTGAAGTTGGGTAGTGTGCAGAGACGCAGCTTGGTCTTGGGCATCTTGAGCCGTCTGGAGCTCCGCCGTCAGGGTTTGCACCTGATCGGAAAGAGCCTGGGCTAGAACCCGCAGATCGGTAGGCGACATAGAAGACTACTGACCGGAGGGGTGGTGGATGGGGCCTTGCCCGACGATTTGTTGGTACGCTTGGCGGGAGACATGTGTCGCGAAGGGGAGAAAGCGATTGTGGATGCTGGTAATGCACGCCATGAACGCTGTTGTGCAGCGCCGACAACGTACAGGGGGCGATTGTGGTGAAGTGCTTTCTTAGAAATAAGAGAATGGGCCTGACGCGGGGTCACTATCCCGAATCAGTGACAATTTCAAGTGATTAGAGAGGATTTGGGTTGGTGGCACGGATGCAAGTTGCCGGTGGTGAATTAGCCATGACGAGCAGCACCCCGTATGAAATGACGATGGATCTGGTATGAGCGATGTACGAGAAGGCAAGATCCACCAAGACTTACCTCGGATCCACCCTTACCTGGATTCACTTAGGTGGATATGGGATATACTATACAAGCGTGAATCGGGTGTGGATCCTATGAAGGAAGGATGGTCGGTGCCCTCTGAAGATGGATCTAGTAGCCACGGCTAATGAGGAGACAAGATCCACCGCGAGGTACCCCGGATCCCATACTTCCGAGTTCGGATCCATGGAGGGAGGATCCCGCCTTGAGGGACCTGGATCCAGGGTATAGGGATGATGGATGCAGTGGATCTGGACCTTTCGTGGGACAATGGAGATCACAGACGGTTGCAAGATGATGTTGGATGATTGGAGAGCTCGGATCCACGGCGAGTGTAAAATTACAGTGAGGTGGATCCAAGCGACCTGGATCCGAATGAGTGTACCCATAATAGGGTGACCATGATGATTACGTCATGGGTCCGGTGGATCTGAAGATAACACAGCTGGGATGATGGGTCAAGGAAAGAAGGGACATGCAGCCGAGCCTGGTAAGGGATTTAGCAGATGAAAGACATAGAAGGTAGAAATCCAGGCAGGTATAGGCTTAAGTATCAATACAGTCCTCAATTTGCACAGTAGCACACAAGTGCCTTCCCGCCCTCAAGAGCCGGAACTACATTGGCCGTACGAGCTCCGTGAAGGTTAGGAATTGCGAATCTAGTGTTGGTAGTGATAACTGGATAATACATTGGTCATATCCTACAACCTAGTGAGCTTTCCTATACACGTGCAGATCCGACAGCCTAACCGAATTTACTACTTGGTCGGTTACACCCTAGAGGTTCTCAACTCTCAAGATCCCGTCACAGGAGGCGGCAAGTACGACGCAAAGGAAAACGCAAAGTTACAGAACACACCCGCAAGGCAACCCTACGGCCAGATCCACGAGCTAGGCCCCGGATCCATAAGCTCAAATATTCGCTTAGGATTCGGAACCATCCACGGACGCAGAGTGAAGATTTTCCACTGCTGCTCCACCCCATCCCCACGTCTCGCCAAGACACTCAAGCTTCACCACTTGAACTCTTCGGAAGTTACCGAGAGAGCAAGATCCCGCCCTACCGACGGGTACACAAGGTGAGGAAAGTTCAGCAGAACACGGATCATCGGGGGACCCCCTCCGTTAGTCGGTGTCTGGGCGCAGTTGGTAAGTTGGATCCAGCAATCTCGCAGATTTTGCTGATCCCGCTACACCACAATGGTGCGCGTGCCCGGATCTTTTGGTGACTCGGGATTTCACCGTGAGTCCCAAGAAGATGCTCAAGTGAAGATTGAGCCAGGGGAAGAGGCGTCGTCGGAAGTCGGATCGACGAAGACGCTGCTGAATGAAACAAGATCCGCGGATCGATGGAGTTTTGGGAGGAACTCTGTCGACGGAAGAGAGGTGGATCCGGATCTCGAAGAAAAACCTCTCTATCCTCCCCAGGTCCCCTCGGGGACCCCTGCGGATCTTGACGCAAGTCAAGATCCGCTAACAAAACAAGGTAAAGTGAAGGCGAAACGGTATGCATTTGCAGATTCACCGGTTAAGCCAACACTGTACCTAAACCCAACCCCGCTAGCCGAAGAAACGAGAAAGAAGACGAAAACGAGTAAGACTACGCGGAAGAAGATGCAAGCTCCAGAGTCGGAAGAAGACCAAGCTGGATCCAGGTCAAGCTGGTCCGATAAGGATCTCGAGTTTGTGTATCGCCACCAAGCTTTACGCGACTTCTTGCATCAAGATCCTGTCATGCAGATCCTATATCCACGACAGATCGAAGATCCAAGGGAACCGGTGAGAGCACCAACGAAAACGGCGAACAAGTTGGTGGCAGTCAAAGATTTCTTACGTTTGCTTACGGAGTCAGGCATCGTAGCTGGTGTGTTCGACGCAGAGGATATCTTCGAGCTAGACCTGGACCTCATAGTATCCGCGACGCGGGACCTCTTTGCCAGAGTTAAGTCCATCACCGGAGAAAGGTCGTGCACTATGGATCCAGTGTCGTCGCCGAGGATCAGCCAAGCTGCGTCCTCGAACTACGAATCCGCCGCTGAGGATGGGTCAGATACGTCTTCCGAACCACGACGCATGACTTTAGGACCCTCCGGGGCATCCATGCTGGAAGCGCGGGCGAGGATCCGAGGACAAGAAGTCCCTGTGAACGTGAAGGCTCGGGATCCAGTACGCCCTACGCGTGATCTGATACAATCCAGCCAGGATCGAGCCAGATCTGGCAAGAAGCCAGTGGGGTTGTCGTCAGATCGGACCCAAGGTAATCGCCTCACGGATCCTGTCTCGCCAGTGGACCAGCCGGCCACGGGCTCTTCCGACACCTCCTCGGGCACCCTGCAGCGACACTTCGAAGCTGCGATGAGTCGTTTCCTGGCCGAACATGGTATGAGAACGCCCGTAGCACAAGCGCAAGTGCTCCACGAACATGGAGCACGAGACGTGGAGATGGAGTCAGTGGAGGGAGACAACTCCCATGA
>NW_003307321.1:0-5850 GCF_000142945.1 Phytophthora infestans T30-4
CAAAGTCGCACGCGACCATCTGTTGCAGCTGTACCAGCGTGTAGAGGCAGTTCACCTCGACGTATTCCTCCAGCGCCGCCTCGATCTCTGGCGTGCACTTGATGTTGAAAGCACGAGCGCCTTCCCTTGGCTTGAGATCTGGGGAGCCACTGTCAGCGATGCGGCGGGCGGTGGTTGGGGGGATGGCGTTGTGGTGGGCCACAAGAAGCCAGTCCTGCCCTTGCTTGAAGGCGTCAAGCACGCGAGTGCGCGCGGCCAGCGTGTGCTTTGGCTCACTCGGCATCCTTGGCGCAAATTGAGTTGTGGAGTGCTGTCCGCAACAGCACGTTGTGGCTGAGCTCGCAGCCAGCCAAATTGCACTGGACAGCTCTCACCTTGACCTAAAGTCGATTTTCTGAATAAAAACTCTAAAAGTAATCTGTTACTTTAGCTACTTCACACCACTTTGCATTGTAGTGTAGCCACTTTGAAGTAGCAAAGGTGTAGAATGACGAGCCCAGCGAGATATATCCAAAATCGTGGTAGACTTCCCACATTTATGACGTCACTAAAGCGCAAATACATGACAAATTTTGAAGCACGGAAGAAAGCAGCATTGAAGCATTGGCATATACTCTGGCGCACAACCTGCTATCATATCAGACAAAATATCATCGGAATGGCCAATCAAACGGGCATCCAGAGCAAACTCACCTTGACACACATCACAGCCAAGAGGGGTAGCATTTTGCACAATTTCAGGATCAGACCTCCATTTTAAGGACGGAAATAGAAGATTAGCTGTAAACGAGGTGATTGGCCCAAAGATGCTCACATATGAGCACACAAGAATCAAACGACAAGCAAGCCCCACAAGAATGACCCCTCGGTATGTCTGGACAAGTTTAGCCAAGGCACTCAGCACACTACGCTGGCTGGATCGGTGTAGGTCCTTCGGACGCCGCCGAGCCATGCAGTACGCTGTCAGCTGTGTCCTATCCACTTGACGACCACAGGATGAAATACAAACTGCTTACTATTCGCTACCAGTAACGATCGTAATGCCTGCGAAACTTCTGAAAGCCCTCTTTGAATTTACACCGGAAAAACCCTGAGCCTCGTGCAATACCGTGGCCGTACCGTCATTATAATCCCATTTAGTATGGGGGTTGTATTTACTGATTTTTCAAGGCTCCATTTGTAATCAAGTATCACAATTCATTTTGTAAAGGGAATTGATACCGGTTGGGTACAAGCAAGATAGGCATAACAATTCATTTGTAGCAGGAGCAACATCTTATCGGAAGAACTCGTTGCGGTGCTTCAGCTGACAAAAGAAGATAATCCAGCGGAGTTTGAAGCGCAATCGCCTTGTTGGGAACTGCTAACCTTTAAATTACTGGTTCTTTATCGGGAGAGCCAAAGCCATTGTATCGGTGTGTATATTTGAGGCGCAAAATTTTGCCACTAGCAAACCTTCATTAGTTTAACGGTTTGTATTAGTATCAGGGTTCTCCAATACAGTATTGACGGTGGGTCAGCGCAATCTTAAAAAGGGAAATTCCACAATGACCAATAAAAGAAACTGCAGTTAGTATTGCAATATTGCCATACATAATCAGCTCCAAGTTGGCAGGCAGTATGCATGTCCGCTGAGGTGAAAGCACCAGCTTGCACTGCGAGAAAAATCGCTCGCATGCATTTGATGTTGGGGGTAGCTGCTTCAACAACTCGCTGTAGGTAATATCGCCACTGTTTTCTCCATGCTTAGCGCGCTTGCTTGAACCAGCACGAAGAATCTGCGTCGCGTAATCTTCCTTGCATGCCTTCCTTTTGCTACCACTACTTAAGATCTCGAATCGCTTGACCGCTGCAGCTTCTGCAGCTGAAAAAACACCTTCGTTGATCACCTTGACAGCCGCTGCCTCGAAGACGGGAGAGTGGAAAATCTTAGCAGTCGACTTAAGCTGATCACGCATTGATCGGTACTCACGCACCATAGAGTCGAACAGAAGCCGAACGTCGGCTAAGTCGATACCGTCACACTGCACAGTTTCTTCGTCACACTCTGGAACTTCTTCATATGTTCGAGGAGAGCAAGCAGCTTGCGGTGCGCAGAACCCGTCGGTATAAAGTCTTTTACCGCGTCCACAGTCTTGATCTGAGGGCGGATGCGATTGTAGCGTTCCAACATTTCGAAACTTGAACACCACCTCGTAATATTCCGTGTGATAGGATGTCGACTGGTGGATTTTGCGAGTTCCGCAAAATTATTGATTTGGGATATCTTTGACATCAATGTGTTAACTTGCGCTAGTAACGGCTCGTAATCAGTAAGGTATCGGTTAACCGCAAGGTTAAATCGATGACTGGCACATCCAATCAAAGGGACACCGAGCTTAGTAGCAATAGCCTGGTTTGTGTTGCAGTTGTCTCCGATGATAAATACCACCATCCCGAGTGTCTTGTCGTATAGATCCAGAACACCGTCAAACAGCTGGATGTGCGAGTCTGCGTCTTGGGGTTCTCTGTCGAGTGGTGACACAGCGAGAAGTTGTAGACGTAGAGTGCCGTCCAGATCATATACATCATATAAGCCAACGTAGTGCATAGAACCATGTGACCATCCGTCAAACATTATTCCGAATCTTGTACCTATGTCTGTTTCAATAGTCTTGCTGATCTTTTTGGCTACATCGTGTATGCTGTTGAATAGCACACGTGGCGACACGGATTTCCACCGTGACATAGAGCGTGTCAGCTCGTTGTCGACCTCAGAGAGCGGCATGTTCGGATCCACAACCCAACGCATCCACTGGAAACGATGGGACGTCTTCTCGGAAACGAAGCCGTAGTCCTGGAGACGTCCCGCGTGACCGGACAGTGACACGCCATACTGGGCCTTGAAGCCTTCGTGCTTGAGCGTCAGGTGGGCCATGAGGTTTGAGTAGCCAGAGTTGGGGAGCTGTTTGCGCTCACTACCGCACTGCTTGCAGCGGAAGTAGTTCGCGCCGAGGGGCTCGAAGACGTAAGCGCAGATGTCTTTGTTGGAGGGCCTTGTTCTTGAGGGAGGGTGTTTTCGGAAGTAGAGTGAGCAGTCCATTGCAAGTTGCTTGTCTGTGGACTCTGAGATAATGATTAGCTATCAGATTTATAACTAAGAGCTATTATGGGCAATACATACATCAAGATATGATACTGAGGCAGCTGCCGACGTCCAATTGTTTCGTAAGCATCTAAAGTCTCTATGAGCCTACTTTTGTAAATT
The DNA here is from genome assembly GCF_000142945.1 of Phytophthora infestans T30-4. Taxonomy (NCBI): domain Eukaryota; phylum Oomycota; class Peronosporomycetes; order Peronosporales; family Peronosporaceae; genus Phytophthora; species Phytophthora infestans. Next base: position 3,248 of record NW_003307321.1, read on the forward strand.
ATACTGGAAATATTGAAACAATATTATATTCATATTTTTAAGAAAGTTGCAGTAATTTGGTACACTGTGCCACGCGATTAGACGTTCATAATAACTTTTGTTCGTCGTATATACACTCAGGGAGGCGTTTTAACGCGTTTTGTACTTTGAACGTTTATACAGTTCTTGTCAGCACTGATTGCAAAGCAATACTTTAAGTAAAACCAAATCTACCGGTACCAACACCAATCGCTATGGGTAAGAAGCAGGGAGGTGTGAACACCAAGGTTGAAGCGGCTAAGGCCAAAAAGGCCGCCGCTAAGGCTGGCAAGGACGCCGTCAAGGCTGCTGCGGACGCCGCTGCCGAGTCCGCGGAATGGGCTAAGGGATCGGACGCGCGCGCTGACAAGCGTCGCCAGGAGGAGGAGCGCAAGCGCGCCGAGCAGGAGGCTAAGAAGGCCGAAAAACAGAAGCTATTGGCGCTGGAGGAGCACGCGTTGGATGAGGATAAGCACGCCATCCGCAAACAGAAGAAGACGGTCAAAGAGGTGGCCAAGCCCTGGGAGGACGCACTTAAGCCCGCAGTCAAGAAGAACAATCGCGGGGCCAAGAAGCCCTCAGCCTTCGCGGCGCTTCAAAACAACGGAGGCGCCAGTGAAAAGCTCACGCAGGCTGAGATGGCGGCGCTTAGAGAAGCCGAGGAGGCTCGCACAGCCCGAAACCCCGGTAAGAAGGCCATTAAGTTCGAGAACAACTTCCAAGCCAATAGAAACAGGAACCAGGATGAGCCCTCGGATGCGCGCAGTTTGGACGCGGCGCTCGATTTACTTAGTGTGGGCGACAAGGAATTGGAGAAGCATCCCGAACGCAGAGCGAAGGCCGCCTACAAGGCCTTTGAGGAAGTTATGATGCCTCAGGTCAAGGAGGACTTCCCGGGATTGAAGTTGTCGCAGTACAAGCAAAAGCTTAGCGAGATGGTAAGACTGCGGCTATTATTTCTTTTGTGCATTGCTGACAGGTGTTTGTGATACTGTGTCGCTATGATTTTTATAGTGGCGCCGTTCTCCGGACAACCCCCTGAACCAGGAGAGTTTGGCGTACAACGCTAAAAAGCCTTAGGAGACTTAAACCAATCTTTTTCGCGGCCCAAAATTACAGTTGCCATGATTGTCATCTGTATGTACTTCGAAGTATTAATACCTCTTAGCTCAGGGTCTTAGCTGTAAATGCGAAAGCGTTTTTTTGGTTTTAGCATGCCTAAAACGGATTCACATGTGAATAAAAAACTCCCATTTTTATTCAGTCCAGATGGTGGCAGCGCACTGGCGAAACAATTTCTGAGATTTGAGTGCAACTTGTGGTCTAAACTTAGATTGAGCCGAGGAGGCACGAGAAAAAAAACCAACGCCAGCTCTGACGACTTCTAATTCGGGACTTCGCTCCATCGCGTCGAGTGCGACTACACACAAAGGCGGACTAGTGAGCGATCTTTCGTGTAGGTTCAGCGTCTGTTGCAGCAGTTTCTTCCATTTTGGAGCGAAAGTCTCGTGACGCCAGCCAGCCAGGCTCTCAGTTTAGTTCAGAGCCCTCCCAGCACGCAGGCGAGCGAACTGGTCTCGTTCACTACCAAATACAAACCCTCACAGCACCCAAAGCAGAGACCATGACGGACGCAGAAGGCGTACAGCAGGAACTACAGGACTACCTGCACAAGAAGGGCATTAACACGCTCTTCATCAACCTCGTGGAGTCGCTGCTACTGGCCAAACCGGAGAACCCGATTCTGCACATCATCCAGTACCTGCACACCAACTACCCGGAGGAAGCCACGCCGCGTCACAAGCCCGGCGCAAAGGATGTTAACCCTGCCTCACTACGTTCGCAATGTACGCGACGGTTTGGAGCGTTAATTCTGGCAGAGAGAGGAGGGTATCTAACCGAGGGGTCTCTTGTCTGTTTTCACTAACAGATCACTCAGACGACAGCGAGAGTGAGGACGAGGACGAGGGTGGAGACGCCGTCGGTGAGATCGCTGCCAGCGTGCCGCCACCCAAGATCATGGCCAAGGGACGACGCACTTCGGTGTCCGCTGAAACTATTGACCCATTGAGGTTAGTGACGGTAGTGGTCCCGTCCTGTCTGATGCTGGTTGCACTAACTTGACCCTCCTTGTTGTTCTGAATGTGACGTGACAGTGCTCGCCAATTCGAGCGTGTGGTGCATCCCAAGTCTGCAGAGGAGAGGGAAGGAATCGGTCGCATGGTAGCCGAGAATATCCTGTTCAAGTCGTTGGATGAGAAGCAGCACGATATCGTGCTCGACGCCATGTTCCCAAAGGAGTTCGAGCCCGGTGACATTATCATCAAGCAGGGAGACGACGGAGACAACTTTTACATCCTGGAGAGCGGCGTCTGCGAGGTCTACAAGGACGGTGTGCTTGTTCAAACGGTGTGTACCCATTTTGATGTAGTAATAGTATTTTTGTCTTATACTGTGATGCTGACATTTTGCTTCACCTAATGCAGTGTACCGAGGCGATGTCGTTCGGTGAGTTGGCACTCATGTACAACGCTCCACGTGCTGCAACTGTGAAGGCTGTGCAACACTCGAAGGCATGGGCATTG
>NW_003307322.1:0-5854 GCF_000142945.1 Phytophthora infestans T30-4
TCTTGGAGCGGTTACTTACTACAGCCGCTTCATTCGAGACTTCGCGGTCTACGGTGCGGCGCTGTACCAGCTTAAGGATGAAGACTTTGCCGCTGAAGGTGGCCTTTCTGTGACACGTCGTCCCTTCGAAAAATTGAAGACGAGTGTTTCACATTCACCCATCCTAAGGCACTTCGACCGGTCGAAGGAAGTTCATGTCATGCTCATTGCGAATGAATGGGCGTTGAGCACTACGCTGATGCAAGAATACGAAGGCAAGTTACACCCCGTACGGTTCCTCGGTCGTGTGCTCAAGGAAGCCGAGATGAACTACCACCCTGCTGTGAAGGAATTTTTGGCGTTACTTCTGCTGTTGAAGATCTGTTACGTCCAGCTGGCAGGAAAGACGCTACATGTCTATGCACGATTCTCGACGTTAGAGTGAGTGCACAAGTCGAAATCTCTCTTCGGACGCGCAGACCAGTTCGCCGTGCTGCCTTCGCAGTGGCATTTGAAGGTGCAGCGCGTGAAGGAGAAAGATGTCGCCTTCGCGCAGCTACTGCAGTCAAGCATTACACGCTTCGTCGACTTGGAAGATTCACTCGCGCCGGTGGCACCTCCAAACAAGGACTCTCCGACTATTCGAATGGACCCCGCGTTGCTGTACACCAGGCTTCCCCGTAATTACAGTGGATTCGTCATGGCTTTTGACGGATCAGCGAAGACAGAGAAGTACGGTGGCTACGGGAGCTGCTCGCGGGTGTTGTGGAGCCTTCCTGAGTGGAAGATAGTGATTGCTGCGAACGCTTACCTCTTGTCCACCACGGTGAATGAGGCAGAGTACACAGCAAATATGAACGGTGCCAAGGCTGCTATTGCGCACGGTGCCGAGGTTTTAGTCGTCGTTGGTGACCTAAGGCTCGCGATTTAACAATCACTAGGGGTGATCGCATGCAGGAAGGAAACTTTGCTAGCGCTGCTGAATATTCACAAGGAACTCGCGGCCAAGCTTCGATTAGTTAAATATCTTCACGTTGTACGAGAATACAACGCTGCCGCGGATTCGTTAGCCACTGAAGCGCTGGAATCAAACGTCAGCCGTGTCATCCTAGCTAAAACGCGCAAGTCGGAATTGGCGTCGCTGAAGCGCATCCAGGAAACGATCTACGAGCCGGATAAAGACTCGGTTAAGGTTTCGTCAAGCGCATCATGAAGAACGACGAGAGACGTCCACCGAAGATCCAATCGGCGAAGATTTGCCAGACCATCCGCACAAGACTGTACCAGCGGCCTTTCCCGATGCGGAAGATGTTGACCCGGTAGCAATACAACGGGAACGACGCAGACGGATAATGGTGGCACAAGACGAAAAGCAGAAGTGGTCTAACATCAAGAAGGTGCTGCAGGGCCAAGCACAAGAGCTGAGTTAAAAAGAAGCTCGAGATGACAGGAAGTACGCTGACCGGTTCGTGTTATCAGAAGACGGCGTAATTCACTATCTTGGATTGAATCGTCGGTACGACCACGGTTGGCAAGAAGAGACCAAGCTGCGGCTTGTGGTACCGACAGCGATGATTCAAGAGGTCTTGCAGAACTGTCACGACTCGCGGGAAGGAGGACATCAAGGTGTGGTGAGAACGTTCCATCGCGTTAAGTCCAATTATTATTGGATCGGCTTGTACGCTGACGTGGAAAAGCATGTGAAGTCATGTCCAGATTGCAGCTTGAGTAAAAGCCGTCCGCAGCTTCGTGGATACTCACCTGGCAACGTACTAGCCGAACGACCTTTCCAGATCGTCTCGATGGATTTTGTGATCCCACTACCGAAATCTCGCAGGGGCAACACGGCGTTGCGCCTATTTCAGTGCTCGTTTACGGGATTCGTTATTGCCAAAGCTATGTCGGATACGACTGCACTGAGTGTTGCCCAAGTGTTCGAATAATGTGTGGACCGACGGTTCGGAGCCCCATCACTGATAAGGCACGACCGCGACCCACGCTTCATGAGTGAGGATTTCCAAGCGTTCGCAGCGATGATGCAGTCAAGATCACGAGCGACTTTGAGCTATCGGCCACAGGCTAATGGACAGCAGGAACGCTCGGTGAAGTCGGTGATGGGTTCCGTACGGGTGTACGCGGAAGACCCTTTACAGCAAGATTGGGATGAAATCGCAAAGAAGCTAGTGTTTGCTATTAATACTTCTCAGGACACTACAAGGAAGGAAAAATCGTTCTACCTCGTTCATGGTTGGGATGCGCAGTCGACGTTGCGGGCGATGTCGTCATCACTCAAACGAGGACTCGGCAAGCAGTCTGACGCACTGGCGTGGTGGCGTGAGATCAATCGACAATATGAGATCGCCCTAACTATGGCCAAAGATTATCAGGCTGTCGAAAAGGAGCGAAGGGCTAAAAAGCATAATGATGCCCTGTGTCGACTGGAAAAAGCCGCTGTACCTCAACCAAGTGAAAACGAACACTTGGTGGACCCTCCACAAGCTTCGGAAGAGACAGAAGATCCTGCAACAGCCCCACCGAGATCTCTTTTTGAGATTGGGAGCCGGGAGTGTTTGTACATGAAACGCGTCAAACCGGGCTTGACGAAGAAATTAGCTCATCGGTGGCATGGACCTTTTCGGATTAAGCGCAAGGTGGAAGAGTTTGCGTACGAGCTGGAACTGCCGGACCGAAGTGGGTATGGCTTCTACCCAGTAGTGCATGTGTCGAGACTCAAGGCGGTCAACGAATTCAACAGTCGACCGAACACTCGGTTGGTACTAGACGCGACTAATGAGGCAAGACTCGATTTCGACGAAGAGCTGTTGCCCGAAGACAGCTGGGAACCAGATCAAGTTGCCGGTGAATATGAAGTCGAGGCCATCCTCGACGACAGAACACCACTGTCGACGAGCACGGAGCGTGCTGTCGCGAGTTCAAAGTCAAGTGGGTGGGCTACGAAGACCCAACTTGGGAACCAGCATCCAACTTGTCATGTGGAGGTCTGCCGTACGACTATTTGCGAGCCAAGAAGAGCGAGAATCGACTGCAGATGGCGCAAGTGGCGGACGAAGACTATAGTGACTGGATCACGTGTGAGCTGTCCACAGGGCGATGCAGCCTGTGGTAACAGACGTAAAACGTTAGTGCAACAACAAATTGTATATGCATTTGAAGAACAACATGAACATGATTACGCTGTGGAAGTGGATTAAGAATACGAAAACATGAATGCCGACCAAAGTGCGACCACTGAAAACGAAATTTCGCGGGACCCCTCAACAGCTTGCTGCGATGCTGGAGAACGTCGTGGAACATGCAGCGAGGATTCAAAGCAATTCCAATTGCCTGGCCGCGGTGGCCGAGAGTGGGAAGGAGGACATCAAGGTGTGGTGAGAACGTTCCATCGCGTTAAGTCCAATTATTATTGGATCGGCTTGTACGCTGACGTGGAAAAGCATGTGAAGTCATGTCCAGATTGCAGCTTGAGTAAAAGCCGTCCGCAGCTTCGTGGATACTCACCTGGCAACGTACTAGCCGAACGACCTTTCCAGATCGTCTCGATGGATTTTGTGATCCCACTACCGAAATCTCGCAGGGGCAACACGGCGTTGCGCCTATTTCAGTGCTCGTTTACGGGATTCGTTATTGCCAAAGCTATGTCGGATACGACTGCACTGAGTGTTGCCCAAGTGTTCGAATAATGTGTGGACCGACGGTTCGGAGCCCCATCACTGATAAGGCACGACCGTGACCCACGCTTCATGAGTGAGGATTTCCAAGCGTTCGCAGCGATGATGCAGTCAAGATCATGAGCGACTTTGAGCTATTGGCCACAGGCTAATGGACAGCAGGAACGCTCGGTGAAGTCGGTGATGGGTTCCGTACGGGTGTACGCGGAAGACCCTTTACAGCAAGATTGGGATGAAATCGCAAAGAAGCTAGTGTTTGCTATTAATACTTCTCAGGACACTACAAGGAAGGAAAAATCGTTCTACCTCGTCCATGGTTGGGATGCGCAGTCGACGTTGCGGGCGATGTCGTCATCACTCAAACGAGGACTCGGCAAGCAGTCTGACGCACTGGCGTGGTGGCGTGAGATCAATCGACAATATGAGATCGCCCTAACTATGGCCAAAGATTATCAGGCTGTCGAAAAGGAGCGAAGGGCTAAAAAGCATAATGATGCCCTGTGTCGACTGGAAAAAGCCGCTGTACCTCAACCAAGTGAAAACGAACACTTGGTGGACCCTCCACAAGCTTCGGAAGAGACAGAAGATCCTGCAACAGCCCCACCGAGATCTCTTTTTGAGATTGGGAGCCGGGAGTGTTTGTACATGAAACGCGTCAAACCGGGCTTGACGAAGAAATTAGCTCATCGGTGGCATGGACCTTTTCGGATTAAGCGCAAGGTGGAAGAGTTTGCGTACGAGCTGGAACTGCCGGACCGAAGTGGGTATGGCTTCTACCCAGTAGTGCATGTGTCGAGACTCAAGGCGGTCAACGAATTCAACAGTCGACCGAACACTCGGTTGGTACTAGACGCGACTAATGAGGCAAGACTCGATTTCGACGAAGAGCTGTTGCCCGAAGACAGCTGGGAACCAGATCAAGTTGCCGGTGAATATGAAGTCGAGGCCATCCTCGACGACAGAACACCACTGTCGACGAGCACGGAGCGTGCTGTCGCGAGTTCAAAGTCAAGTGGGTGGGCTACGAAGACCCAACTTGGGAACCAGCATCCAACTTGTCATGTGGAGGTCTGCCGTACGACTATTTGCGAGCCAAGAAGAGCGAGAATCGACTGCAGATGGCGCAAGTGGCGGACGAAGACTATAGTGACTGGATCACGTGTGAGCTGTCCACAGGGCGATGCAGCCTGTGGTAACAGACGTAAAACGTTAGTGCAACAACAAATTGTATATGCATTTGAAGAACAACATGAACATGATTACGCTGTGGAAGTGGATTAAGAATACGAAAACATGAATGCCGACCAAAGTGCGACCACTGAAAACGAAATTTCGCGGGACCCCTCAACAGCTTGCTGCGATGCTGGAGAACGTCGTGGAACATGCAGCGAGGATTCAAAGCAATTCCAATTGCCTGGCCGCGGTGGCCGAGAGTGGGAAGGAGGACATCAAGGTGTGGTGAGAACGTTCCATCGCGTTAAGTCCAATTATTATTGGATCGGCTTGTACGCTGACGTAGAAAAGCATGTGAAGTCATGTCCAGATTGCAGCTTGAGTAAAAGCCGTCCGCAGCTTCGTGGATACTCACCTGGCAACGTACTAGCCGAACGACCTTTCCAGATCGTCTCGATGGATTTTGTGATCCCACTACCGAAATCTCGCAGGGGCAACACGGCGTTGCGCCTATTTCAGTGCTCGTTTACGGGATTCGTTATTGCCAAAGCTATGTCGGATACGACTGCACTGAGTGTTGCCCAAGTGTTCGAATAATGTGTGGACCGACGGTTCGGAGCCCCATCACTGATAAGGCACGACCGCGACCCACGCTTCATGAGTGAGGATTTCCAAGCGTTCGCAGCGATGATGCAGTCAAGATCACGAGCGACTTTGAGCTATCGGCCACAGGCTAATGGACAGCAGGAACGCTCGGTGAAGTCGGTGATGGGTTCCGTACGGGTGTACGCGGAAGACCCTTTACAGCAAGATTGGGATGAAATCGCAAAGAAGCTAGTGTTTGCTATTAATACTTCTCAGGACACTACAAGGAAGGAAAAATCGTTCTACCTCGTTCATGGTTGGGATGCGCAGTCGACGTTGCGGGCGATGTCGTCATCACTCAAACGAGGACTCGGCAAGCAGTCTGACGCACTGGCGTGGTGGCGTGAGATCAATCGACAATATGAGGA
>NW_003307323.1:0-5868 GCF_000142945.1 Phytophthora infestans T30-4
CATGAGAGAATTAGGCCTAACGACGACCCAGCTACGGCGGACTCAGCGTTGGAAACTATGGAGGCCGAAACCGGTTCGAGCAAGGTTAGACGACATGCTGATGATACCATCTACCTCGGAGACAAGTTTGAACACGCAGGAGTCAGATCGGCCATCGCAGTGAACTCAGCGGATACGGGCCCCGACGTGGACGACAACTATGATTGTTATAAGAGGTATCACTGCGGGGAAGTAATTTAACTGAGATCGGAGTAACGAACACAGCTACGACGGTGTTCGACCCCGGCGGAATTGGCTACAGTTTAGAACAAGCTGAAGATGATGAATACAACTCGACGGGAGACCCAACGGAAACCCTAAGACAACACTATGTGGCTATCGCAGCGACCGAAGCTGAGAAAGAGGATGATGTGGACGACAGTAAGACCGATATCTTTGAGCGGAGTGGGACAGATCTGGAGTTGACAGACTACGCTCACGAGTTCGCTTTCCTTCCTGACCTCACTGAAGTTGAGTCTACAGAAATCGACTATGGCGCTCCAAACGTCAAGTCAAGTAGTCATACGCCAGCACAGTCGGCTAGGTTGGTGGCAAAGCTGCAAAAGCACGAAGGAATAATGATTTCGAGTGGTAATGCCCTGCCGCCTCCAGCGTACGGAGTATTGTGCGACATCGACGTTCAAGGACACGCACCCATTAAGCCGAAAGCTCGGCGGATACCTCTCCGCCACTTGAGCAAACTGTACGAGTTGTTGAAGGGGCTGCTTCGAGCTGGGTTGATATCATTCTCGGGCAGCCCTTGGGCCTCGCCAGTGGTGATAGTGCTTAAGAAAAATGGTGTGGATATTCGGCTATGCATTGACTATAAACTAGCTAATGCGATTACGACGCCGATGGAATACGCTATGCCACTAGTCGATGACCTGCTTACTGAATTGTATAGTTACTTGTGGTTTTGCTCGCTTGATGCTGCGAGTGGATTCTGGGCAGTCTTGATGACACGCCGAGCTCGGCAGATCTCAGCGTTCGTCCGTGCACTTGGACACTTTGAATTGTTCCAGTGCCTAAGCAACCGCCGCAAAACTCCAGGATCGACTTGCCGCAGCCCAAACTCAGCAGCAACAGCTGGTCCTGGAGCGCGATCGTGGCTTATCGGAGCGGGATTTGGCACGTCGACGACTGGCGCTGGTGACAGCTGCTGTTTCGGAACCCTTCCTCCCCTGTCGGGGCCCTCTCATGCTGCCAGCGTCTCTGCTCCTCTCCGTCTGTAAGTGGGGCGGATCCGTCGGCTGCGAAAAGCCCGCGTAGTGCATCTCCCGCTCCTAGCTCATGCGCTCATCATCCGGGACGTAGTTCACGTCCCTCTTAATGCGCACTTACGCCTTTGACAGGATCCAGCAGGGCCGGTAGGAACGAACAGCTCGGTGTCGCTATCGAGGACAGACGCCTCTGAAAGAATTTGCAGCGATGCGGCGACGTTTGGATCCGAGTTGCCGTCAACTAAGACGTTTGGCGACACGCCGAACGCGCGTGACACTGCCGACTGTGAGAGATCGACCTTGGAAGCGCTGTTAAACAGTGCGTCGAGCATCCCCTGTGACAACTGGGTGTTGGTGTTGATCTGCGACGACGATGTCACATCAATCTCTTCATCCAACAGCTCCTGCAAACGTGCCGGCCGCTTTCCTGGAGCGCGCGCTGTCACCGGGTGCGGTGGCATGACGTCGCAACACACAGCACCAGCGCCGTGGATCGTCGTGGCCAAGATTTTGGCGCAGGACGCGGTGTTGCCGTCGTACTACCGTCCTTGGGCGACGCTGTCGTACTCGGTGTCCTGCCAGTGCGTTGGGACATTCCGCTTGCTGCGCTCGAGCAACCCGTCGAAAACGCCACTTTCTGGACTGCGCTGGTCGTGCAGGTGGTCGCTGTGCTTGCATCCGTAGTCGTACCCGTGCTTGTTCTCAGTGCAGCCGTCCTTGTAGTTTTAGCCGTGCTTCTAGCTGCCGTCGTGCTGCCGAGAGTTGACCCCGTCCTCAAGCCCGGTGACTCAGCACTCGCACTTGGACTTGCTCTTTAGGGCGTCGAGCTCCCGCCCAGCCGCTTCATTTTTGCCCTTGGATCTGTGTTTTGGGTCATCAAATCCTCGTCTTCGCCTATCAAACCAGTCTCCAGCGCGTGCACGATTACCGCCGTCTCACCGTTGAACACGTGTTCGTTGTCCGAAGTTACATATCTCCACTCCGACGATAGCCCTGACGGTCGCTTGCTCTTCCATCCTGCTGCCTGGAGCTGGCGCCAAAGATGCGGGAAATCGATCTCGCAAGCGGAAGCAGTGAGATCTGCGGCGGAAGCTGCAGAAGCAGCAGAATTCCTTGGCGTGCTGGAGCGGAGTCGCGTCATCCCGGCAAAACTTGAAATGAGTGGCCTCGAGCGTTGCTCCCTTCCAGTAGAAATGCCCTTTCCACGACTCCTTTTTCGTACCACTCTCTTCATTTTCTCAAAAACCTGTTTGTTCGGATATTATTGACAACGGTGTATTTGACTTGAATAAAGTAATGAAAATTCCTAGCCGAGCCAAATTCTATATGAGCGCATGCAATGTCGTAAGTTACGACTTCCGATTTTCCCCATGTCGTACCTTACGACGTTGGCAATCAAGGGGTTAACATTACACTGTACGGGAATGTGCTGTACCCAAAATACATTTTGGTTTTGGTCCCGTGAATTCATGGGTTGGGCTTCGTTGTCTGCGTACATAACTGCTACAATAATAATGCGGTGTTAATTTATTCGGAGTTCTCCATTGGTGAAGCTTCCCTCAAAGGTGTTTGCTAAGGATCAATCCTTTGAAATAATGAATAGTGCCAAGTAGGATTTAGGATGGCCGTGGACAAGAAATGAAAAGCTTCAGATTGCTCTAAGTATACATCAAGCAGTTTATAGTGCTCCGCCGATGCTGGATTAAAATTTCAGGAAATAAACTATATAAACGCACTATTAAAGGTAGTTGTCGTTCAGCAAAACAACTTCGTCAGCAGTTCCTAAGCCAACGAGGCCACCATAATCACTTGAAATTGTCACTGATTCGGGGTAGTGACCCCGCGTTAGGTCCATTCTCTTAGTTTTGAGAAAGCAATTTACCACCCTTGCGTAGCGCGGAATACTTCACGTCTCTTCGTCTCCGGGATCTTTGGCAAAGGAATTTTGCTTTGGCCTTCGCCGAGTGCCTTGAACTCGGCTACTCGGCTGTACACCGGCTTTGTTCCACCAGGGACCTTTTCCAGTCCAAACGCCACTCGTAATTTCTTCTTCCATTGCCAGAGCTCAGCTCCGGCACCGGTTAGACTCCAGTCGGACAGGATGAGGCTGTTTGGTCGGCTGTTGCACCGATAGCCCATCGCCAGCGAAACAACTTTCGTCAGCAGTTCCTAAGTCAACGAGACAAACAAAATGTAGGCTACAGTGAGACCTTTCGATCCTTTTTGGGTACACCATATCGCTAAATTTGGGTCCCTAAGCTCGAACTCCGAAGCTTTTCCCATGCATAATGCTACGTACTTACATGTATGCAAAACAAGTCACATACTGTAACCACAGCAATAGTTACAGTAGTGTGAGACTTGCGAGCATTTGCACACCGAGTTTAAGTGCAACTCCGTCGCTGGACCGCTGAGCATCAATACCTCGGAACAGATGGTGAATTCTCCGTACGCCCCTAGAGTTGCTATTAGCGCCGCCGCTACGCGGCGATAGTGTAGGGTTTATTCTAAATGTTTGCCTTCCCGCCTCCGCTTCGCTTTGGCGGGATAATTATTCCAAAAATTCTGAACCATTATGTGCCTAAATCGACTTCTTTAATTTCATAAATCTGGGTTTCATCTAGACCCGTCGATATAAAATACTGAGTTCCCAGCAGACCTTCCGATAATACAACTGCAATGAGATTCTTGCTTTTTTTGTGAAATCAGTACTTGCAGGGAAACATTTGACATTTGGCAAATACGTTATTGTTTTGATAATCGCAATATCACATCACTATTTTCAAGATACATTGCTGGTTCGTGAACGGGTTGTCAAAGGCATGGTGAATTGGATAATGAGGAGGACTGAGCTGGATGCAATCCCAAGTACTTGCCAACCAACCAAGCAGTGGTTGGCTCTCGGTTTTGCTTAGCTGGGATTGAGTCGGTAAGTTGAATCCAGCAATCTCGCAGATTTTGCTGATCTCGCTACACCACAATCCCCACTTGATCCACCTGCACATGGTATATTTCATATCCCCTAGGTGTAATTAGGTGAGGATGGATCCGACTCTCCACATGGTGGCGTTATCCTTACCGACGGGTACACAATGCGAGGAAAGTTCAGCAGAACACGGACCATCGGGGGACCCCTCGTTAGTCGGTGTCTGGGCGCAGTTGGTAAGTTGGATCCAGCAATCTCGCAGATTTTGCTGATCCCGCTACACCACAATGGTGCGCGTGCCCGGATCTTTTGGCGACTCGGAATTTCACCATGAGTCCCAAGAAGATGCTCAAGTGGAGATTGAGCCAGGGGAAGAGGCGTCGTCGGAGGTCGACGCTGCTGAATGAAACAAGATCCGCGGATTGATGGAGTTTTGGGAGGACCTCTGTCGACGGAAGAGAGGTGGATTCGGATCTAGAAGAGACACCTCTCTATCCTCCCCAGGTCCTCTCGGGGACCCCTGGGAATCTTGACTTGCGTCAAGATCCGCTAACAAAACAAGGGAAAGTGAAGGCGAAAAGGTATGCGTTTGCAGATTCACCGGTTAAGCCAACACCGTACCTAAACCCAACCCCGCTAGTCGAAGAAACGAGAAAGAAGACGAAAACGAGTAAGACTACGCGGAAGAAGATGCAAGCTCCAGAGTCGGAAGAAGACCAAGCTGGATCCAGGTCAGGCTGGTCCGATAAGGATCTCGAGTTTGTGTATCGCCACCAAGCTCTACGTGATTTTCTGCATCAAAATCCTGTCATGCAGATCCTGAATCCACGACAGATCGAAGATCCAAGGGAACCGGTGAGAGCACCAACAAAAACGGCGAACAAGTTGGTGGCAGTCAAAAATCTATTACGTTTGCTTACGGAGTCGGGCATCGTAGCTGACGTGTTCGACGCAGAGGATATCTTCGAGCTAGACTTGGATTTCATAGTATCCACGACGCGGGACCTCTTTGCTAGAGTTAAGTCCATCACCGGAGAAAGGTCGCGCACTATGGATCCAGTGTCGTCGCCGAGGGTCAGCCAAGCTGCGTCCTCGAACTACGAATCCGCGGCTGAGGATGGATCCGACACGTCGTCCGAGCCCCGACGCATTCCGTTAGGGCCCTCCGGGGCATCCATGCTGGAAGCGCGGGCGAGGTTCCGGGGACAGGAATCCCTGTGAGCATGAAGACTCGGGATCCAGTACGCCCTACCCGTGATCTGATACAATCCAGCCAGGATCGAGCCAGAACCGGCAAGAAGCCAGTGGGGTTATCGTCAGATCGGGCTCAAGGTAATCGCCGCACAGATCCGGTCTAGCCGGTGGACCAGACGGCCACAGGCTCTTCCGACACCTCCTCGGGCACCCTACAGCGACACTTCGAAGCTGCGATGAGTCGTTTCCTGGCCGAGCAGGGTATGAGAGTGCTCGTGCCACAAGCGCAAGTGCTCCACGAACATGGAGCACGAGACGTGGAGATGGAGTCAGTGGAGGGAGACAATTGCCATGATGAGTTCGACCCAGAGGATCTGGATGGCCCATCCCCTTCATCAGCGGTGGTAGCAACAGCCGCAACCGGAGCGGGTGGATCGTCCATGATCCAGAGGGTACGGTTATCACCCATATCGGCTCCGAAGGAGCACA
>NW_003307324.1:0-5888 GCF_000142945.1 Phytophthora infestans T30-4
GCTTCAAGGTGTACGAGCAGACAAAGATGTCACTGAAGAAGGCTGCCCAGACCTTCTACGGTCTGCAAAAGTACCCGTGGAACTCGGCTGCCAAAAGCATTGTATACGTCAAGTCGCGTCTCTCGTGGATCTTCGAGACGTACACGGACGGCGGTCTGGTGTCTTCGGGCGCCATCAACCAGTACACTACCGGACAGTACTACCACTACCTTCTCGAGTTGGATTCTGCTGGTGAGATCATTGGCGGTGAGTGGGTCTACGGCTCTGATGACGACCACCCGGACTTCCTGTGGCTCCCCAAGGCGAAGCCAGCTGCTAACACTGTGACAAGCATTGGTTTGAGCTACGCGGACGTTAGCATGCTGCTGCAGAAGTCGCTGTCCTGCTAGGCATAAGGATTGTGTGTCTGGGCAGAGAATCGCTAAAGAAAGACCATTGTTTTTAAATCAGTAAAAATAGAAAGATGCCGTCTTAGAGCTTTACTGTGATCTACATGTTCTTTTATCCGCAAAATGGACATCTGAAATACCGAAATGAGGCTAGAGGTAGAACATTTTTATGCAATCTCTAAACTGGCATTTTAAAGCTGTTTTTGGTTTCAATTTCACTTTTAGAACCAAACGTTGGTGTCCAACAGAAGCTTCGGCCGGAAGCATGATGGCCTTCCTGCCCCGCTCGAGCAGCTATAACGCAACGCGAAGGAATAGCTCTGTAAGGAATACATATCAACTATCAGGGTGCCAGAGAAATAATCATTCAGTGCCCATAGGCACTTTCGAAATTGTTGGTATCTTTGAGGGGCGTCCGAGTCGGACGCCCTCCAACGTATCGACAGCATTGCGACGTTTTTGACAGGGCAAGCACAACTATGGGCACTATTCGGTGCAAACAAAACACGCAGGCTACTATCGAGATCAGCTGCACAACACGCAGCGCCTTCTTGCAGTCCTCGTTTAGACTTGATGGCGTCAGCAGCTCCAAGTACATGTAAGCACCATCATGTGTTGGTATGCCGAACTTGATAGCAAGCGTGACGAACTCGACGTGACGTCGATGGCGTCCATGGCCTTATTCTGACGAGCTTTTAGCTGCAACTCGTGATTCTGATTGTAGTGGCCTCTCCCATGGCGGCAATCTAGCCCTTAAACAGCCACCACGAAGCCGCGCTTGGCTCAGCGCCTACGAAGCCTGCAGCATATCGTATTTAGACGCTCAAAACAAAACCGAAGTGCAATCGTCGGCTACCTGTAATAGGGTTCGACGCGCACATTTTAGTTTCATTTTTGTAGCTTCCAACCTACAGTGGATTATATTACTGAACATCATTTTCCAGATCAAGGTGGCAACTAATCTTGAAATGGCGTGTCAGTGTGATTTCTAATTTAGGTCTGCGTGTCGACACCATTTTTATGCGATTAGCAAATAATTTTTTTTTCAAGACTCGCATTTTTGCCCGTTGCACTTATCAATTAACCCCTGAGTGGTACATCCCTTAGACTCAGTCTTATACCACGCGGTACACAGAGCGGAGCCAATTAGAGCGCTCATTTGCGGAAGGAGGGATCCGAGCTCAGACGTGTGGTGAAGTGCTTTCTCAGAAATAAGAGAATGGTCCTGACGCGGGGTCACTATCCCGAATCAGTGACAATTTCAAGTGATTATAGAGGATTTGGGTTGTTTGGCACGGGTGCAAGTTGCCTGTGGTGGATTAGCCATGGCGAGCAGCACCCCGTATGGAATGACGATGGATCTGATATGAGCAATGTACGAGAAGGCAAGATCCACCAAGACTTACCTCGGATCCACCCTTACCTGGATTCACTAAGATGGATATGGGATATACTATACAAGAGTGGATCGAGTGTGGATCCTATGAAGGAAGGATGGTCGGTGCCCTCTGACGGTGGATCTAGTAGCCACGGCTAATGAAGAGTCAAGATCCACCGCGAGTTACCCCGGATCCCATACTTCTGAGTTCGTATCCAAGGAGGGAGGATCCCGCCTGGAGGGACCTGGATCCAGGGTATAGGGATGAGGGATACAGTGGATCTCGAACTTTCGTGGGACAACGGAGATCACAGACGGTTGCGAGATGATGTTGGATGATTGGAGAGCTCGGATCCACGGCGAGTGTACCATTACAGTGAGGTGGATCCAAGCGACCTGGATCCGGATGAGTGTACCCATAATAGGGTGACCATGATGATTACGTCATATATCCGGTGGATCTGAAGATAACACAGCTGGGATGATGGGTCAAGGGAAGAAGGGACATGCAGCCGAGCCTGGTAAGGGATTTAGCAGATGAAAGACATAGAAGGTAGAAACCCAGGCAGGTATAGGCTTAAATATCAATACAGTCCTCAATTTGCACAGTATCACGCAAGTGCCTTCCTGCCCTCAAGAACCGGAACTACATTGGCCGTACGAGCTCCGAGAAGGTTGGGAATTGCGAATCTAGTGTTGGTAGTGATAACTGGATAATACATTGGCCAGATCCTACAACCTAGTGAGCTTTTCCTTTACTCGTGCAGATCCGACAGGTTAACCGAATTTACTACTTGGTCGGTTACACCCTAGAGGTTCTCAACTCTCAAGATCCCGTCACCGGAGGCGGCAAGTACGACTTAAAGGACAACACAAAGGCAAGGGAACACACCCGCAAGGCAACCCTACGGCTAGATCCACGATCTAGGCCCCGGATCCATAAGCTCGAATATTCGCTTAGGATACGGAACCATCCACGGACGCAGAGTGAAGATTTTCCACTGCTGCTCCACCCCATCCCCACGTCTCGCCAAGACACTCAAGCTTCACCACTTGAACTCTTCGGAAGTTACCGAGAGAGCAGATCCCGCCCTACCGACGGGTACACAAGGTGAGGAAAGTTCAGCAGAACACGGATCATCGGGGGACCCCCTCCGTTAGTCGGTGTCTGGGCGCAGTTGGTAAGTTGGATCTGGCAATCTCGCAGATTTTGCTGATTCCGCTACACCACAAAAAGCTCACTAGGTTGTAGGATCTGGCCAATGTATTATCCAGTTATCACTACCAACACTAGATTCGCAATTCCCAACCTTCTCCGAGCTCGTACGGCCAAATGTAGTTCCGGTTCTTGAGGGCAGGAAGGCACTTGCGTGATACTGTGCAAATTGAGTTCTCCATTGATATTTAAGCCTATACCTGCCTGGGTTTCTACCTTCTATGTCTTTCATCTGCTAAATCCCTTACCAGGCTCGGCTGCATGTCCCTTCTTCCCTTGACCCATCATCCCAGCTGTGTTATCTTCAGATCCACCGGATATATGACGTAATCATCATGGTCACCCTATTATGGGTACACTCATCCGGATCCAGGTCGCTTGGATCCACCTCACTGTAATGGTACACTCGCCGTGGATCCGAGCTCTCCAATCATCCAACATCATCTCGCAACCGTCTGTGATCTCCGTTGTCCCACGAAAGTTCGAGATCCACTGTATCCCTCATCCCTATACCCTGGATCCAGGTCCCTCCAGGCGGGATCCTCCCTCCTTGGATACGAACTCAGAAGTATGGGATCCGGGGTACCTCGCGGTGGATCTTGACTCTTCATTAGCCGTGGCTACTAGATCCACCTTCAGAGGGCACCGACCATTCTTCCTTCATAGGATCCACACTCGATCCACTCTTGTATAGTATATCCCATATCCATCTTAGTGAATCCAGGTAAGGGTGGATCCGAGGTAAGTCTTGTTGGATCTTGCCTTCTCGTACATCGCTCATATCAGATCCATCGTCATTCCATACGAGGTGCTGCTCGCCATGGCTAATCCACCACAGGCAACTTGCACCCGTGCCAAACAACCCAAATCCTCTATAATCACTTGAAATTGTCACTGATTCGGGATAGTGACCCCGCGTCAGGACCATTCTCTTATTTCTGAGAAAGCACTTCACCACACTTGTCTTTTTCTTGTTCTTCTTCTCTTGGTAGCTCGTAAACTGGAAGGCCATACAAACAGTTCACAATGGTCACAATCTGTTCCCGGGTCGCGGCACCAGTTGTGGTGTTGGAAATCCCACGTGAACTCTAGCTACAGATGTAGTTAGGATGTTCCCACAACAATACGTCTACTAGGATAGTAAACGATCGTTCGGGCGGACCTGAAGACCCCAGTTCTGCCCTTGCACCGGGACAAACTGGACCTTGTAAACTACTTATATAGGCCAACCAGTAATATAAGAACACGCTACTAGCACGAGCAAAGCTAGCAGGTGTTTTGAATCCTCGTGGTCCCAACAGCGGAAGGGTACCAGGCACGGGTAAGCCTTTTACGAGATCACCGAGTGTTCAACACTCGGCTGGAAGAAATAAAAGGGAGGCAAATTCAAGCACTCCCAGTCGTGCAAATAGGCAACAATAAGCCGTCACGTAAAACCTCCCGATAATAATCGGCCAATACACAAAGTCTCTTGGCCTTGCCGGATGAACCCTCGCTACAGAGCTTCGAGTTCACCGACAGGCATAACACACTCAAACAAGCTTGACCTGACGCTTACCTTGAAGCCGGACGTCGCTCTGTGTGCTTGAGTGGAAATTCTGTTCTGTATTTAAGCTTACCCTTTCGGGTCTATTCCTAATAAGAAGTCCTAATCAAGTATACAAATATCAAGTGAACAATGATCCGTTATGGATCTTCTTGCATGCCAAGCGTCGTCTGCACTGTCGCATGAGCATCTTTAACGGTCCGCGCCCTGTCCCAGACGGTGAACGTGTCTTCCAAAGGTCGCTGAGTATTCCGCGAACTCATCCCAACCGCCACTGAGGGGTTCGTACCGTAGATGGTCCGCTGAATGCGAATTCGGCCAGTCCATTATTAATAATAAGGACAGCCTGCATTCAGTGACATAGGGCCCGTATCCGATACTTGTTGAAAACTCGGAGGTGACGCCGTCGAGTCCCTTGCACCTTGGCGTCTCCGTACATCACCCGACCGAGGGTTCGTCGCTTGAACAACTTGGCCCTCGGTCGGGTGTTGTCCGGGGGCGCCAAGGTGCAAGGGACTCGACGGCGTCACCTCCGAGTTTTCAACAAGTATCGGATACGGCCCTATGTCACTGAATCGGGGCTGTCCTTATATTAATAATGGACTGGCCGTCTATATACAAAAAAGAAACATCTACGGAACGAACCCTCAGCGGCGGTTGGGATGAGTTCGCGGAATACTCAGCGACCTTTGGAAGACACGTTCACCGTCTGGGACAGGGCGCGGACCGTTAAAGATGCTCATGCGACAGTGCAGACGACGCTTGGCATGCAAGAAGATCCATAACGGATCATTGTTCATTTGATATTTGTATACTTGATTAGGACTTCTTATTAGGAATAGACCCGAAAGGGTAAGCTTAAATACAGAACAGAATTTCCACTCAAGCACACAGAGCGACGTCCGGCTTCAAGGTAAGCGTCAGGTCAAGCTTGTTTGAGTGTGTTATGCCTGTCGGTGAACTCGAAGCTCTGTAGCGAGGGTTCATCCGGCAAGGCCAAGAGACTTTGTGTATTGGCCGATTATTATCGGGAGGTTTTACGTGACGGCTTATTGTTGCCTATTTGCACGACTGGGAGTGCTTGAATTGCCTCCCTTTTATTTCTTCCAGCCGAGTGTTGAACACTCGGTGATCTCGTAAAAGGCTTACCCGTGCCTGGTACCCTTCCGCTGTTGGGACCACGAGGATTCAAAACACCTGCTAGCTTTGCTCGTGCTAGTAGCGTGTTCTTATTTTACTGGCTGGCCTATATAAGTAGTTTACAAGGTCCAGTTTGTCCCGGTGCAAGGGCAGAACTGGGGTCTTCAGGTCCGCCCGAACGATCGTTTACTATCCTAGTAAACGTATTGTTGTGGGAAC
>NW_003307325.1:0-5892 GCF_000142945.1 Phytophthora infestans T30-4
CGTCGTTCGCAATATTGAATGCGTGGGCCGCTGACCTATTGGGTTGTTGACTTTTGTTCCGCTCCTCGTTCTGCCGCTGTCTTGACATTTCGGAATTCGCACCAATCTTGCAATGAATACTCGGTGCCGTACTCAACACCTTCTGCGCGATGCCTGTATCCTCTGGATCAACCACCAGTGGCTCGTTTGCAGATTTGGTGACACACAAGGCCGGGACAGCTTCGTCAAAACGGGTGACTCCATTCAATCCAGTGCCGTTGCTTGTCGCTTCCGTGGTCACCCCTGACTGGACACTAACACTCGTTGGCGTATGTACCACGTTCACCGGTCTCAGTAGTTCGTGTGTACGCACTACCGAGGCTTCGTTCGCGTTATTGCCTCCGCCATGGGTTGTCGTGTACGTGTCCAAAGGTTCTGCGGAAGGCTGACCGTCGGCCGAATCCCCGGCTGTCACCCCAGACGCCAGACAGGCTTCCACTTGTTCACGTTCTTCCAGGATCAGTGCCCAGCGCTCTGCACATGTCAGACGATCACTAGAATCCACTAGCGAGTCTTCTAGAGGTCGTGGTAGCACTCCACTGGGTTCTGGGTAGTCTGATCGATCAACTGCCGAAGGCTGAGTGGCAAGCCATTGTTCGTAGATTTCGCATTCACGCTGAAAGAGCTCGCGGTCTCTACAACCTTCGTAGGCCAACACTTGCCAGTCTTGGTACTTCTTGGACTCCAGACGCACATAGCCGTCACCTCGCGGCAAATCCCCATCTGGAATCCACATCGCGATCGAGTCGTGTGCTGGTAGGTACACAGTTAGATCAGACACGTTTGTCAATCGAATGCTCTGAGGCCGTCCACGTCGAAACCTCGTCACTGACGGGATTAACTTGTTCGTTCGACGAACCCATAGTACGTGTTCTTTCAGCCCAACTTGACGCTTCGCTAGTCGATATTCTCGCCATTCGTGCGCTTGAATGTCCAAACGCTCGGGTGGCCCGGCGTTAACATGGGAGCCGCATTCTTCGCTGTCGATCATGTTCTTGGTCTTGATCAGCGGGATTTGGACTTCGTGCGGTAATTGCGCCGCGCCGTGAAACAGGTCCAACCGGATCCCAGCTGGGATCATAAAGTCGGTCCCGAGTACCACGTCGACGCCTGCACTATGCGCCATTACCCACATCTCAAACTCGTACACCATCTCCCATCCGAGCGTAATCTTGACGCACGCTCGCCGCGTCGTAGACACCTTGCCTTCGTTGATTCCTTGAATGTCAATGCGGCGTCCGTGATCAGGTACATCTCGGAGTCGCAACTTCTTGACAAAGGCGTCAGTGATCACACTAACGTTCGCTCCTGTGTCGAGGAGGATCCTCGTTCGCTGGTCGTTCACAGCGCCTTGCACCAGAGCTCTCATTCTGATCCGTCGGTCGAATTTCTTGGCCGACCACCACCCTGTCTCTCGCCAGGGTTCAACTTCATCATCTTGGAGTGACCCTTGGGCTCGTCTCGTGCTGCACTCGAAACCAAGCCGAACGAACCCTCGCTGGTGCCCTCATCAGCATCAGCACACTCCACTCTCTCTCCAACACCTCCACCGAGGATTCTACTCCTCTCCTTTTCATTTTCCGTCGCGTTCACACTTGTTACGTATTTATCAGGCCATTCACTCTGCCCCATGAAAGCAAAGATACACTCTGCTTCCATTGAAGGCTCGGTTAGCTGTGGCAGCCCGATAGGGACCAACCCAGTTGTAGTTGGCGGGC
This sequence comes from Phytophthora infestans T30-4, assembly GCF_000142945.1. Classification (NCBI taxonomy): domain Eukaryota; phylum Oomycota; class Peronosporomycetes; order Peronosporales; family Peronosporaceae; genus Phytophthora; species Phytophthora infestans. The sequence goes on from NW_003307325.1 coordinate 1,758, forward strand.
TGCCTAGTTTAAATGACGTTCTTGAACGACGGCCTTGAGCTCTGGCGGGAGTTCCTCCTTCGTGCCTTTGGTGCGCACAAATTTGGCAAGGTCTTGGAAGTTGCGGAAAAGTTCGCATTGTCCAGCATCGTGGAGCTGCTTGCAGAACTTGCATCGCTTGTTACAGTAGTGGGCGGAGTGACTCATGCCACCGCACACCGCGCATGGTCCGTACTGTGGGCGTCGGTTGTCGCGGTTGAAGTCACGTCGACCGCGTTGGTCCTGATTGAACCCACGGTCACCACCTCGGCGATCTTGATTGAAGCCATTATCGCGATCAGGCATGTTTCCACGTGGTTGACGGTTGTCTGAACGTGCGTAGGTGCCTTCGGCAGCTGCACGGCGCTCATTTTCGTTAGCAGCGGCGAGGTATCGGTCGTTTTCATCCAATGAGAAATCGCCATCCGTATTATCGGGCTGAAAGTCGTTGTACTCGTCTTGGACATCGTTGTAAGTGTTCGGATCTTCGTTTGAATACTCGTTGCCTCCCTGAGCAGCTTCACGACCTTCCAATTCAGCTAGTAGGTCATCCACCGTAGCTTCAATGAGTGTCACTCTTGGTTTGTTGCGGTTGTCATCGCGGCGACGGTCATCACGCCGGTTGTTGCGGGCGTATCCATCGTCGCGTCGCGTGTCACGATTCTTGGAGTATCGGTACTCACTGTCACGCTTGGCCATTCTCTCCTTGCCCTTGAGAACATCTTCGATGATCTCTTCGAGCTCGTGAATGTCGGCGACTCGAGCGTGGTAGAGACTCTCCGCCAACTTGTCATCGTCGCATGTTGCTAGGAACTGCTGTACATGTTCTTTCGCGTCGCGACCACTCTTCTCAAAGTGTAGACGGGCGGTCCGATCGTAGCCATTCAGCCTGTTTATGTAGTCGCACAGATGTTCATTACGATCCCGCTTGGCGGAGTAGTAACGCGACAGTGCCGTCTGCGTGAACTGCGAGTAGTAGTAGCGGATGAACGCATCGCTCAGCAGCTTCCACTTGCGCTTCGTCTTCTTCGGGAGTTGACGGAACCAATGAATGGCTCCGTCCCGGAGACTTAGCTCAAATGGAATGCACCATTTATCGGCATCTGTGTGGGTTCCAGTCATTTCATAGACGAACCCACGGAGCCACTGCATACAGTTCTCGCTCTTGTTGCGAGAGCCTGAGAACGGCGTGATGCGAATCAGCGGTCGGTGCGAAGCCATTTCAAATCTCGGTGTTGGTTCCACGTCGTTCAGCGTCGCTAGCTCATTCATCTGACGCATCAACTCGAGTTGAGGATCTTCCTCGTCGAATGTACGCACCAAAATGTCATCGTCACTGGACGAACCATCGCTGTCGACTTGACGACGTCCGGCATCACCTTTGGGAGCTCGCGCACCGCCTCGGCGACCGAACGAACCCTCGTTACTTGCGTCAATACGTTGCATACGGCTCTCCGAACGTGGCGTAATCATTTGCGAGTCTTGAAAGTACGGTGAAGCTTCGGTAGTGCCAAAGGCACCACGCTCAGCTCCACGCTTGGTCGGAGGAGTACGAACGAGTCGTTGGGGCGTCGGCGGCAGTGGAATCTTGGACGGATCTTCATCTTGAATCATCGGTCGACTCACAGGCTGCATTCCGGCATTGATGCCAACAGCGCCAAACGCCTTCCGAAGATTCTTCTTCCATTTCTGGAGAGCAGCTCCGGCTTCATGTGGACTCCAATCCTGGAGCGACATCGTCGATGGGTACGTCTCGTTCTCGAATCCCAGCGACAACAGTAGCGAAACTGAATCCTCGGCAACTTGACTAGTCGAAACCGAGTTGACTGGGTATTGAAGTTCCTGCGCAAGCGCAGGCCAGTCGGCTTTTTTCTTGGGGATGGGCTTGAACAGCTGCATCCACTCATCATTCTGCATCAGCGCTTGCACGCGGTCGAAAACGCGCCTGGCGGCTGGTGTATCACCGTTGATAGGTGGACGAGGTGCCTTCAGCAGTGCTGAATGCTTTGCACTTGCCACCGAAGGTTTAGAACCCTCGGTCCCATCGTCATAATCATCGTAGGCTGGTTCTGGTCCCGCAACATCATCGAGCTCGTCGGCGAGGTTCCCCGAAAGGGACCTGGTCGCCCCGCTCAGCCCCGATGATAGCGTGGCCGTCTCCGGCGTCGCTGCGCCTGGCTCTGGAGCCGGCGTATTGTCTTCGTAATCTTCATAATCGTGGGCGTCAGGACCGATGTCCGCTTCGTCGTCGAAGCTCACTGAAAGCTCGGTGGCGGCTGCAAAGCGCGCAGCCGGGCTTGAACTCTCGTTGCGAGCCCCGCCAGACTTGCCAAGCGTAACTGGTACCGTCGGTTGTCCTTTCGCCATATTTCTTGTCTTTTTCTTGTTCTTCTTCTCTTGGTAGCTCGTAAACTGGAAGGCCATACAAACAGTTCACAATGGTCACAATCTGTTCCCGGGTCGCGGCACCAGTTGTGGTGTTGGAAATCCCACGTGAACTCTAGCTACAGATGTAGTTAGGATGTTCCCACAACAATACGTCTACTAGGATAGTAAACGATCGCTCGGGCGGGCCTGAAGACCCCAGTTCTGCCCTTGCGCCGGGACAAACTGGACCTTGTAAACTACTTATATAGGGCAACCAGTAAAAATAAGAACACGCTACTAGCACGAGCAAAGCTAGCAGGTGTTTTGAATCCTCGTGGTCCCAACAGCGGAAGGGTACCAGGCACGGGTAAGCCTTTTACGAGATCACCGAGTATTCAACACTCGGCTGGAAGAAATAAAAGGGAGGCAATTAAAGCACTCCCAGTCGTGCAAATAGGCAACAATAAGCCGTCACGTAAAACCTCCCGATAATAATCGGCCAATACACAAAGTCTCTTGGCCTTGCCGGATGAACCCTCGCTACAGAGCTTCGAGTTCACCGACAGGCATAACACACTCAAACAAGCTTGACCTGACGCTTACCTTGAAGCCGGACGTCGCTCTGTGTGCTTGAGTGGAAATTCTGTTCTGTATTTAAGCTTACCCTTTCGGGTCTATTCCTAATAAGAAGTCCTAATCAAGTATACAAATATCAAGTGAATAATGATCCGTTATGGATCTTCTTGCATGCCAAGCGTCGTCTGCACCGTCGCATGAGTATCTTTAACGGTCCGCGCCCTGTCCCAGACGGTGAACGCACCTTCCAAGGGTCGCTGAGTCTTCCGCGAACTCATCCCAACCGCCACTGAGGGTTCGTACCGTAGATGGTCCGCTGAATGCGAATCCGGCCAGTCCATTATTAAAAATAAGGACAGCCTGGATTCAGTGACATATGACCGTATCCGGTACTTTGTTGAAAGCTCGAGAGTGACGCCGTCGAGTCCCTTGCACCTTGGCGTCTCCGTACATCACCTGACCGAGGGTTCGTCGCTTGAACATCTTGGGCGGTGTCACGTCTTTGTCGACGAGTGATAATCCGCAACTACGGAGAAATCACTACACCACAATTGATTAAAATATACCTCGACAACTACAAACATTTCCTTCATACAAGCCCTTTCGCAGTTGGTGTGTGATCGACCCTACTAAATAGCACAAAACAAATACGAGGTTAGACAGGAACGCGTTGTATTTGAAGTTGAAACGCAATTTAATTGGCTGAGAGATGAGTATAATAATCGCTTCTACAGTGAAGTTGATATCCCGTTGAATCTGATCGGTTCTAGTAAAATGCGCGCCAACTTCGAGCGCCTATTTGGATGGCTGCGCCACATGCCGCACACTGCGCGACGCTCACCAAAATTTCGGCCAGTTTCTAACTACAGAGACAGTAGTAGAGAGGAGCCGGCCGAAAATTTTGGTGTGTTGCCAAGCTGGTAAGTGCTCCACTGATGTATAGTTTCCGTTTCATCACGCTACGTCTTCTTCATCACTAGTGCTATCCACACGTTTGCGCTGCCTAAAACGCAGGCGCTTCTTTAGGTGGGGTAGAATAAGCGTGCCGTTCCCCCAGGTCGTGTGCCAGATTTGGCTGCACGTGGGATTGCTTCCCGTTTCCTCACGACGGACACGGTTGCAGAGCGGGACATAACCGTCAAAGACATCGCAACAGGCCCTACAGAAATAACTC
>NW_003307326.1:0-5901 GCF_000142945.1 Phytophthora infestans T30-4
TCGTACGTCGGCCCCGATATATGCAGGTATCGAAGTATTCGATGATGTACGAACGTGTTTAGGACGGGCGCATTGGCGTCTAGTGGGCACGCGGTCGGGCTCCCTGCTGGCGCGATTTATTGGGCTCTTCAAGGTCTCCCAGGGGCTACTCGCGAGAACAATTGGGTTTTATGAGGGCCTCCCCGCGGGGAAACCCCGTGTCCGAGACGCTGTGGGGGTTATCACGACAAAATGTCCGATTCGGAGCGGCAGTTGCGGTTTGCTCAGTCCGAGGCTGCTGCCGCCGTACGTTCGGTGGCACCCCACATCATGGCCCGTGAGAACGCGGAGACATTTCTCAAGGCTGCCAACGCTGAGATTGAAGCTTTACATCACAACATAAAGATTCTCCGCGAGTCGAACACCAAGAATGACGCCATGCTCGCAAGTGTTCAATCCACTATGGAGCGACACGCAGAGAATTTGAATCGTCTTCACTGCGAAGTCCAAGCTCGGGACGTTTTTATCAGCACGTTGCAGAAGAAGCTGGCTCGCGAACGCGAAGTGTACAAGTCTTCTATTGGCGCGAATACTGAGCAGACCCGGAAGCTCCACCTCCTTCTGGTAAAGCTTGCCCAGGGCAAGTATGTCGATAACGACACGCTCAAGGTCCTCGAGAACCAGCAAGACCGTAACACTCGCCTCCTCCAAGCGAATCGTACCCTACGTGCACACGTGAGTCTGGCAGGGATGGATCCCGAGGTACTTCGTCTGGCTGTCGAAGGTACGCTCTTAATGTTGCTCCTTCCACCGTGTGTTCAGCAACTAACGTTCGTTCACAATCCTTCGTGATAGGTCTGACTGCGGGTGAGCTGGACCTGGATGCGCTGGACTTGGATCAGGAGACGTTAGTCGCTCTGCGGCGTATTCAGTCTGCCACCGCTTCTTCGGACAATCCTCAAGCCTTTCCGGCAGCTTTGGCCAAAGCAGCTCACCAAGTGGCCCATGGGAAATCCCATAAGCGTCTTAGACCAGATGGCGAGGATTCAGACGACGATCCGGACGACTCTGACGAAGACAAGGCTCCAATCCCAACGGACAAGGCCAGTGCTTCAAAGGCAGCTGCCGGTCTCGGTGATGCGCCCCCTGCCGATACTTCGACTCCCAAGTCGGCTCGTAGATCGCTGTTCGGTCCGAAGGCGTGGAAGAAGGCGGCCCAGAAGAAGCGCAAGAAACCCCGTCCTCATTCTCCTGCTAAGTCGCCACGACGTCATATGAAGACTCGGTCCAAGTCTGTACCGTCTTCTCCAAGTTCATGGTCGCCACCTCCTACACCAGCGTCTTCCTCGACTCCCGCAGTGGTCGACCTCAGCGGCGACCAGAGTGACGTGGACATGGGGACTGCTGATCCAGGCAGCGTCCCTTCGGTTCAAGAAACTGCTACAGAGCCTTCGGGTAAGGACGTGAACCCTGAGGATCACGACGATGTTCCTGTCTCTCCTGACGCGCCTTCGCCCCCGCCTCAGGGTCCACACGATGTGGCCAAGTCACCAGCGTCAACGATTTCACCTTCTCCAGCCGACATACGTGCTGCTGAAGAGGCTCTGCGCGAGGCCGAGGAAATGCGGCTCATGTTTGGCTCGAGTGACGAAAATGAAGAGTCAAACCAGACTGTCCCACAAGGCAAGTCTGCTTCGGCGTCTGCCGCGACATCCAAGGCAGTTGAAGTCTCGGAAGTGGTTTCTACAGCAGGGTCTGCCCCTGTTGAGGCTGCTCCACTAGCTTCCGCGTCTTCGAAGTCGGCTCCGACTGTTCCCATGACTGATGTATCAAGCGTGTCTTCGCCTGGCCTTTCGATGGAGATTGATGACGATGGGAATGCTGATGACGACCATGGAGATGACGTGGATGACAATGAACCTTCGGTGGATGACTCTCCTGATGTTCCCAGTGGTAGCGGTGATGTTCCGCCCCCCACCGATCATTCAAGCATACTCGATGACGAAGATGTTGAAGATTCAAACAGGAACTGGAGTAATCTTGGCCCAGCTCGTCCTCCGACTCCGCCTCGGCCAAATCCTTCGCCGATGATGACTTCCCCAATCATCGTTGGCGGCCCGCCTCCTTCGCCACCAGCAAGTCCTCCGGCACCAGCATCTTCTCTTCCTGTTCCAGTGTCTCCTCGTCCGCCTGTTTGGACTCTCGATGCTGGACCTGGACGCATGAATACGGCAACCTACACTTCGGTGCCGCGTCGTGGTGGTGCACCGTCGGTTGAGCCGTTGCCTCACCGAGTGTTATCTGGTATTCGCCCTATGGTTCCGGCTTCGTCCACCCTGCCACCGTGGGTTCTTCCGTATGTGGACATGGTGTTTACCGATGCAGGCGCCAAGAAGTGTTTCGAGCGACTCTTGAGCTTAACGCTTCCTGAACCAGCTGGTGAGGTGACCGTGCGTACAACGTTGGAGGGTCTCCAAGCGTTCTTTGATTATTCGCATCCTGATCACCCGTACCAGCAACTTCGGCAGCTTTATCCTCTTCAAGCTTGCCTCTTTGACACTGTCGACTTCAAACCAAGCGTCCCCATCTCCAAGCGTGCTCCGATTGAGACCCGTCTCAAGATGATCTGGGCGAGCCTTCGGGGTGACGGCGGTAAGCAAGGTGACCTCGGGTTCGCGTTGTGGGAGCGTCTCCACTGGCTTCCGTTAGCTGGTATTGAACGAGGTCTCGCTGAAGAAGCTAAAAAGGTTGGCCACGACAAGGAACGCTTGAAGGAACTGAGAGCTATGTTAAAGAAGCTCTTCAGTGAGCGCGACCGTCGTGCCGATCGTCTTCGTAACAAGTACCGTGAGCAGTACATGGCGTGGAGTCGTGACTCGGTTTCATCTAGTGCTTCCGGCGTGTCATTCATTCGTCCCGAGTTGCTTTTGGAGCCGTCTAAGCCGTGGTACCCCATTGAAAACTTGCCATTCGCACCTCAGACATCTGACTGGCTTTCCGAAGTTCCGGCTCTCGACGCTCGTCAGCCATGGCGTACTGGATGGATGAATGCGCCGCATCAGCACCCGTACAACACCACGTACTTCCCGCGCCAGCGTAATCCGGAGTTCTTCAATCCTCGTGGTACGCGTTTCGTGGATGTGTACCGAAGCGTGATCGTTGACCCGTCTCTCGATTCAACCGAGCTTATTCCGACCTGGCGTTCGTTGTTTGACTCGCCACCGGGTACTCCACGTCCTACTCTGGCTGCTGCTCCTGTTGAAGCTGGTACCGAGGATTCGCATGGTCCGGCTGCAGCTCCAGCTGCCGAGGCTCAGGTTCCTGATGAAGAGGAGAAGGAGAGTGGTGACTCGGCTTCGTTGACACTCTTGGCCACCGCGGCCAGACACTTGGAATCGATTTGAATCCTCGCTGCACGTTCTACGACGTTCTCCAGCATCTCAGCTAACTGTTGAGGTGTCCCGCGTGACTTCGTTTTCAGTGATCGCTCCGCGGTCGGCATTCATGTTTTCTTATTCTTAATCCACTTCCACAGCGTAATCATGTTCATGTTGTTCTTCAAATGCATATACAATTTGTTGTTGCAGTAACGTTCTTCGTCTGTTACCACAGGCTGCATCGCCCTGTGGACAGTTCATACGTGATCAAGTCACGCTAGTCTTCGTCCGCCACTTGCGCCATCTGCAGCCGATTCTCGCTCTTCTTGGCTCGCAAATAGTCGTACAGCAGACCTCCACATGACAAGTTTGATGATGGTTCCCAAGTTGTATCTTCATAGCCCACCCACTTGACTTTGAACTCGCGTACAGAACGCTCCGTGCTCGGCGTTAGTGGTGTTCTGTCGTCGAGAATGGCCTCGACTTCATATTCACCGGCAACTTGATCTGGTTCCCAGCTGTCCTCAGGCAGTAGTTCCTCATCGAAGTCAAGTCTTGCTTCATTAGTCGCGTCAAGTACCAACCGAGTGTTCGGTCGACTGCTGAATTCGTTGACAGCCTTGAGTCTTGACACATGCACTACTGGGTAAAAGCGATACCCACTTCGATCAGGCAGTTCCAGCTCGTACGCAAACTCTCCCACCTTGCGCTTGATCCGAAAAGGTCCATGCCATCGGTGAGCTAATTTCTTCGTCAAGCCCGGTTTGACGCGTTCCATGTACAGCCACGCCTGGCTCCCAATCTCAAAAAGAGATCTCGGTGGAGCTCTTGCAGGATCTTCCATCTCTCCTGAAGCTTCTAGGGGGTCCGCCGAGTCTTCGTTTCCACTTGGTTGGGGTACAGCAGCTTTTTCCAGTCGACTCAGAGCATCATTATGCTGTTTTGCCCTTCGCTCCTTTTCTACAGCCTGATAATCCTTGGCCATAGTGAGGGCGACCTCATGTTGTCGATTGATCTCACGCCGCCACGCCAGTGCGTCAGACTGCTTGCCGAGTCCTCGTTTGAGTGATGACGACATTGCCCGCAACGTCGACTGCGCATCCCAAACATGAACGAGGTAGAACGGCGTTTCCTTCCTCGTAGTGTCTTGAGAAGTATTAATACTGTAGCAAATACTAGCTTCTCCGCGATTTCGTCCCGATGCGTTTAGCTGAAGAACAGGCCAAGGAACGTCGTGGACCAAGCGCCGAAGGTTCGTTTCAAACGAAGTTCGCGGCAGACCGCGAAGCACCGGTAGAGACCGACCCTGTACTACAACTCGTCAACAGCCCCGTCGCTGACATGTTTACGAACGGGGAATCAGACGAATCATCGCTGGTACCTGTATTTGGTCGACGGTCGTTTGTGGATGACATTTGCTTCGGTGGCGAGGATTTCGACAGCTGCCTGGCGACGCTGGACCAATTGCTAGCAAGATTCGCACAGTGTCGGATCAGCATTAGCTTCACCAAGAGCATCTTTTGCCAAACCAAGGTGGACTTTCTGGCGCATAAAATTTCGCCAGAAGGTATCAGAGCTGACCCCAAGAAGCTTGCGGCCATCACCGAGCTTTCGTTTCCAACGAGCAAGAAGGGCATGCAGTCGTTTCTTGGAGCGGTTAATTACTACAGCCGCTTCATTCAAGACTTCGCGGTCTACGGTGCGGCGCTGTACCAGCTCAAGGATGAAGACTTTGTCGTTGAAGGTGGCCTTTCTGTGGCACGTCATTCCTTCGAAAGATTGAAGACGAGTGTTTCACATTCACCCATCCTCAGGCACTTCGATCGGTCGAAAGAAGTTCACGTCATGCTCTTTGCGAATGAATGGGCGTTGAGCACTACGCTAATGCAAGACCATGACGGCAAGTTACACCCAGTACGGTTCCTCGGTCGGGTGCTCAAGGAGGCCGAGATGAACTACCATCCTGCTGAGAAGGAAGTTTTGGCGTTACTTCTGCTGTTGACGATCTGTTACGTCCAGCTGGCAGGAAAGACGCTACATGTCTATACACGATTCTCGACGTTAGAGTGGGTGCATAAGTCGAAGTCTCTCTTCGGACGCGCGGTCCAGTGCGCAGTGCTGCTATCGCAGTGGCACCTTAAGGTGCAGCGCGTGAAAGAGAAGGATGTCGCCTTTGCGCAGCTACTGCAGTCAAGCATCACGAGCTTCGTTGACCTGGAAGACTCGCTCGCGCCGGTGGCGCCTCCAAACAAAGGTTCCCCGACTATTCGAATGGACCCCGCGTTGCTGTACGCCAGGCTTTCCCGTAATTACAGCGGATTCGCCATGTCTTTTGACGGATCAGCGAAGACAGAGAAGTACGGTGGCTACGGGAGTTGTTCATGGGTGCTGTGGAGCCTTCCTGAGTGGAAGGTAGTGATTGCTGCAAACGCTTACCTCTCGGCCACCACGGTGAATGAGGCAGAGTATAAAGGTATGATCAACGGTGTCAAGGCTGCTTTTGCGCACGGTGCCGAGGATTTAGTCATCGTTGGGGACTCAGGGC
>NW_003307327.1:0-5920 GCF_000142945.1 Phytophthora infestans T30-4
CAAATTGAGGACTGTATTGATATTTAAGCCTATACCTGTTTTGGATTTCTACCTTCTATGTCTTTCATCTGCTAAATCCCTTACCAGGCTCGGCTGCATGTCCCTTCTTCCCTTGACCCATCATCCCAGCTGTGTTATCTTCAGATCCACCGGATATATGACGTAATCATCATGGTCACCCTATTATGGGTACACTCATCCGGATCCAGGTCGCTTGGATCCACCTCACTGTAATGGTACACTCGCCGTGGATCCGAGCTCTCCAATCATCCAACATCATCTCGCAACCGTCTGTGATCTCCGTTGTCCCACGAAAGTTCGAGATCCACTGTATCCCTCATCCCTATACCCTGGATCCAGGTCCCTCCAGGCGGGATCCTCCCTCCTTGGATACGAACTCAGAAGTATGGGATCCGGGGTACCTCGCGGTGGATCTTGACTCTTCATTAGCCGTGGCTACTAGATCCACCGTCAGAGGGCACCGACCATCCTTCCTTCATAGGATCCACACTCGATCCACTCTTGTATAGTATATCCCATATCCATCTTAGTGAATCCAGGTAAGGGTGGATCCGAGGTAAGTCTTGGTGGATCTTGCCTTCTCGTACATCGCTCATATCAGATCCATCGTCATTCCATACGGGGTGCTGCTCGCCATGGCTAATCCACCACAGGCAACTTGCACCCTGTGCCAAACAACCCAAATCCTCTATAATCACTTGAAATTGTCACTGATTCGGGATAGTGACCCCGCGTCAGGCCCATTCTCTTATTCTGAGAAAGCACTTCACCACACGCCCATTCGGTAGCCGACTTGTCCCGCTGGAGTTCGGTGTCCGCCAACTTCGCTTGGATCTCGTCGCGCAATTGAGTTACGCGTATGAATTCTTCGAGCGCGTAATCTCGCCCAGCAGACGCTTTCTCGAGTGACTCCTTGGGATCTTTCAGCTCCTCAGAGAGACGAGCCAGAGCTACATCCGGCGACGAGGGAGGTGGATTTGGCGCGGGGGACCCTCCACGCGCGGACCCTAATGCGGATCCGCCATGGGTGGATCCCACATTGTCGTTGGTTACCACCTCTTCTTGGGTCAGGCGCAACTCGTCACGGAGTCGATCCAATCTCTCGTCCGCGGCTGCCCTAGCAGTCTGGGAATCCTCCAGATCCCGCTCGTGGTCGTGGATCCGGGATTGGAGCTGGTGGATCTCAGACCCGGCGAGCGCCATCTCCCTAAGGAGATGGTCGTTATCATCTCGCATGCCATCTCGTTGACGGGAGGCGCGATCCAGCCGTCCGGTCAGGTCGCGGATCTCGACCGCTTGATCAGCCAACAAGAGTTGTAGATCCTGCGAACGAGAGGCCGCACGGTGTTCTCACCCCTGGATCTCCATAGCCTGGTCATGGACCTGGGCTCGCAAGGTTCGGAGTTGGGTGGCGTGCAAAGATGCAGCTTGGTCGCTAACATCTTGGGCCGTCTGGAGCTCCGCCGTCAAGGCTTGCACCCGATCGGAAAGAGCTTGGGCCAGAGTACGCAGATCGGTGGGCGATATTGAAGAGGGGCTGACCGGAGGAGTGGTAGAAGGAGCCTTGCCCGGCGATTGGCTGGTACGCTTGGTGGGAGACATGTGTCACAAAGGGGAGAAGGCGGTTGTGGATGCTGGTAGTGCACGTCGTGAACGCTGTTGTGCAGCGCCGACAACGTACAGGAGGCGATTGTGGTGAAGTGCTTTCTCAGAAATAAGAGAATGGGCCTGACGCGGGGTCACTATCCCGAATCAGTGACAATTTCAAGTGATTAGAGAGGATTTGGGTTGTTTGGCACGGGTGCAAGTTGCCTGTGGTGGATTAGCCATGACGAGCAGCGCCCCGTATGAAACGACGATGGATCTTGTATGAGTGATGCAGGGGAAGGCAAGATCCACCAAGACTTATCTCGGATCCACCCTTACCTGGATCCACTTGGGTGGATATGGGATACGCTATGTACGGGTGGATCGAGTGTGGATCCTATGAAGGAATGGTGGTAGGTGTCATCTGAAGGTGGATCTAGCAGCCACGGCTAGCGAGAAATCAAGATCCATTGCGAGGTGGCCCGGATCCCATACTTCCAAGCTCCAAATCGAAGAGGGAGGATCCCGCATAGAGTGACCTGGATCCAGGATCCAGGAATGATGGATGCAGTGGATCTCGAACTTTCGTGGGAAAATGATAATCCCAGACTGATGCAAGATGATGTTGGATGATTGGAGAGTTCAGATCCATGACGAGTGTATCCTTACAGTGGAGTGAATCCAAGCGACCTGGATTCGGATGAGTGTACCCATAATAGGGTGACCATATGGATTACGCCATGGATCCGGTGGATCTGAAGATAATATAGCTGGGATGATGGGTCAAGGAAAGAAGGGACATGCAGCCGAGCCTTGTAAGGGATGTAACAGGAAGAAGACATAGAAGGTAGAAATCCAGGCAGGTATAGGCTTAAGTATCAATACAGTCCTCAATTTGCACAGTAACGCGCAAGTGCCTTCCTCCCCTCAAGAATCGGAACTCCATTGGCCGTACAAGCTAGAAGAAGGTTGGGAATTGCGAATCTAGTGTTGGTAGTGATAACTGGATAATACATTTGTGGTGTAGCGGGATCAGCAAAATCTGCGAGATTGCCAGATCCAACTTACCAACTGCGCCCAGACACCGACTAACGGAGGGGGTCCCCCGATGATCCGTGTTCTGCTGAACTTTCCTCTGTGTACCCGTCGGTAGGGCGGGATCTGCTCTCTCGGTAACTTCCGAAGCGTTCAAGTGGTGAAGCTTGAGTGTCTTGGCGAGACGTGGGGATGGGGTGGAGCAGCAGTGGAAAATCTTCACTCTGCGTCCGTGGATGGTTCCGTATCCTAAGCATATATTCGAGCTTATAGATCCGGGGCCTAGATCGTGGATCTGGCCGTAGGGTTGCCTTGCGGGTGTGTTCCCTTGCCTTTGTAGCTCCTTTGTGTCGTACTTGCCGCCTCCTGTGACGGGATCTTGAGAGTTGAGATCTTCTAGGGTGTAACCGACCAAGTAGTAATTCGGTTAACCTGTTGAATCTGCACGTGTATAGGAAAAGCTCACTAGGTTGTAGGATCTGGCCAATGTATTATCCAGTTATCACTACCAACACTAGATTCGCAATTCCCAACCTTCTCCGAGCTCGTACGGCCAATGTAGTTCCGGTTCTTGAGGGCAGGAAGGCACTTGCGTGTTATCGTGCAAATAGAAGTCTGTATTGATATTTAAGCCTATACCTGCCTGGATTTCTACCTTCTATGATTTTCACCTGCTAAATCCCTTAGCCGGCTCGGCTGCATGTCCCTTCTTCCCTTGACCCATCATCCCAGCTGTGTTATCTTCAGATCTACCGGATCCATGACGTAATCATTAGGGTCACCCTATTATGGGTACACTCATCCGGATCCAGGCCGCTTGGATCCACTTCACTGTAAGTGTACACTCGTCGTGGATCTGAGCTCTCCAATCATCCAACATCATCTCGCAACCGTCTGTGATCTCCATTGTCCCACGAAAGTCCCAGATCCACTGCATCCCTCATCCCTGTACCCTGGATCCAGGTCCTTCTATGCGGGATCTTCCCTCCTTGGATCCGAACTCGGAAGTATGGGATCCGGGACACCTCGCGGTGGATCTTGACTTCTCGTTAGCCGTGGTTACTAGATCCACCTTCAGATGACACGTACCACCATTCCTTCATAGGATCCACACTCGATCCACTCTTATATAGTATATCCCATATCCGTCTAAGTGGATCCAGGTAAGGGTGGATCCGAGATAAGTCTTGGTAGATCTTGCCTTCTCGTACATCGCTTATACCAGATCCATCGTCATTCCATACGGGGTGCTGCTCGTCATGGCTAATCCACCACAGGCAACTTGCACCCGTGCCAAACAACCCAAATCCTCTCTAATCACTTGAAATTGTCACTGATTCGGGATAGTGACCCCGCGTCAGGCCCATTCTCTTATTTCTGAGAAAGCACCTCACCACAAAGACACATTCACCGTCTGGGACAGGGCGCGGGCCGTTAAAGATGCTCATGCGACGCTGCAGACGACGCTTGGCATTCAAGAAGATCTATAACGGATCATTGTTCACTTGATATTTGTAAAAATTGCTTAGGACTTCTTCTTAGGAATAGACCTGAAAAATTAAGCATAAATACAGAACAAAATTTCCACTCAAGCACACAAAGCGACGTCCGGCTTCAAGGTAAGCGTCTGGTCAAGCTTGTTTGAGTGTGTTATGCCTGTCGGTGAACTCGAAGCTCTGTAGTGAGGGTTCATCCGGCAAGGCCAAGAGACTTTGTGTATTGGCCGATTACTATCGGGAGGTTCCTACGTGACGGCTTATTGTTGCCTATTTGCACGACTGGGAGTGCTTGAATTGCCTCTCTTTTATTTCTTCCAGCCGAGTGTTGAACACTCGGTGACCTCGTAAAATGCTTACCCGTGCCTGGTACCCTTCCGCTGTTGGGACCACGAGGATTCATAACACATACTAGCCTTGCTCGTGCTAGTAGCGTGTTCTTATTCTTACTGGCTGGCCTATATAAGTAGTTTACAAGGTCCAGTTTGTCCCGGTGCAAGGGCAGAACTGGGGTCTTCAGGTCCGCCCGAGCGATCGTTTACTATCCTAGTAGACGTATTGTTGTGGGAACGTCCTAACTACATTTGTAGCTAGAGTTCACGTGGGAAATCCAACACCACAATACCCCCGTTAAACTATCACTTTTAGCGAGGGAGTATGCTCGTTGTGCTCATTGTGCTCGCTATCAGTTGATATGATTAGCTATCAAGATCTCCTTATTAAAAAACATTTGCTGATATCATGCAAGATACAGTTCTTCCCCTGATAATCTCCGGGAAACGCACTATTAATATCCTAAACTGTCAATGCTAGCACGGTGTCTGTCCGTCCGTCACACGAAAACGCTCAGGTTTTTGAGCTTTATCATTGGCTGTCGAGCGGGAGCAAAGGTGGCTCTAATTGGGTTAAAACCGAATTATGTAGCTTACATCAGTAAATTCATGTGGTTCACAGAGCACATATGGAGATTTGCACAAGACTATCCATTATCCGATGGCGGCATCGTTTAAATACTACGAAGTTTTAATTTGTACTATTTTAATAGGGGATGTTGCTATTAATATTTGAGTGCTTCTTATTCTCAAAAGAAATAGCCCCTAAAGAACTACAAGGTGCTTAACGTACACGCAGGAATGCGTGTTTTCGAGGCCATACTATAAATATACGTAGTACTATATTCTTAATAGTTTCTGCAAGAAGCAATGACTAAAAGAATAACTACAACTGTGTTTTGTTGTAGAAATATTATGAATATTCTGAATGTGAGGTAACCGACTGAGCTGCCAAACAGAAGTACATCTACAATAGAAGCTGGCCGTAAGAGCAACGCTGTGCTAATAAACGTTGTCGCTTGAGCCGCTAAGATAGATAGGTTTAGATTGAGCAAAACGAACTTATATGTGCTGATGACAATTACTACTGTAAGCGATATCCGAAGGCGGCATCGTTTTTATATTACGAAGTATTTGGGCCGTGTTCGATCTAAGCTAAAACCAGCTGTAATTGTTAATAAAGAGCTGGAATGTCTCAACCAGCTTTATTCCGCTAAGAAACACAAAAAATGACATCCAGCAGGATAGCTCCAAACGACTGGTTTCAAAATTCAGAATTTTGATTCGTCCTCCTTTGCGCCTTCAAATCCAGCCTTTTTCTGATGGAACATGATCACTTATTTTATCTTTATTTTACTTAGCAAAACGACTGTGGAGCATCTCTGACTGATTCAGAAACACGCTCGATTCGCACGAGGAGACAACCATATCCACAAGTAGGAGCACGTC
>NW_003307328.1:0-5929 GCF_000142945.1 Phytophthora infestans T30-4
TTCCGGCTAACCAAAACAAAGGAGAAAGTGAAAGCGGAAACGGTTATGCATTTGCAGATCTCACCGGGTTAAGCCAACACCGTACCCTAAACCCCAAGCCCGCTAGTCGAAGAAAACAAGAAAAGAAAACGAAAACGAGTAAGACTACGCGGAAGAAAGATGCAAGCTCCAGAGTCGGAAGAAGACCAAAGCTGGATCCAGGTCAAGCTGGTCCGACAAGGATCTCGAGTTTGTGTATCGCCACCAACAGTTTTACGCGACTTCCTGCATCAAGATCCTGTCATGCAGATCCTGAATCCACGACAGATCGAAGATCCAAGGGAACCGGTGAGAGCACCAACGAAAACGGCGAACAAGTTGGTGGCAGTCAAAGATCTATTACGTTTGCTTACGGAGTCAGGCATCGTAGCTGGTGTGTTCGAAGCAGAGGATATCTTCGAGCTAGACCTGGATCTCATAGTATCCGCGACGCGGGACCTCTTTGCCAGAGTTAAGTCCATCACCGGAGAAAGGTCGCGCACTATGGATCCAGTGTCGTCGCCGAGAATCAGCCAAGCTGCGTCCTCAAACTACGAATCCGCCGCTGAGGATGAGTCAGACACGTCGTCTGAACCACGACGCATGACTTTAGGACCCTCCGGGGCATCCATGCTGGAAGCGCGGGCGAGGATCCGAGGACAGGAAGCCCCGGTGAACGTGAAAGCTCGGGATCCAGTACGCCCTACGCGTGATTTGACACAATCCAGCCAGGATCGAGCCAGATCCGGCAAGAAGCCAGTGGGATTATCGTCAGATCAGGCTCGAGGTAATCGCCTCACGGATCCAGTCCCGCCAGTGGACCAGACGGCCACAGGCTCTTCCGACACTTCCTCGGGCACCCTGCAGCGGCACTTCGAAGCTGCGATGAGTCGTTTCCTAGCCGAACAGAGTATGAGAGCGCCCGTGCCACAAGTGCAAGTGCTCCACGAACATGGAGCACGAGACGTGGAGATGGAGTCCGTGGAGGGAGACAACTCTCATGATGAGTTCGACCCAGACGATCTGGATGGCCCATCCACTTCGGCAGCCGTGGTAGCAACAGCCCACACCGGGGCCAGAGGATTGTTCCCTGATTCCGAGGGGCCCGGATTTTCAGCCTTTGGGCCCTAAAAGATTTCCCCGGCCAGATTGGAAATGAGGACCCGGAGGGAAAACGGGTTCACCCAGATTCAATTTCGGCCTTCTGGGGAGATCAAGCGTCGGACGTTGAGAAGTGTTTGACCTTTGCGGATTTGCTAGCGGGGCCAGCCAGGAACTGGTATCGGCAGCTGGGCAGATCCACCAGGAACAAGTGGCCGGATTTGCTGCGCAGCTTCCAGACCCAGTACTGTAAATTGGGAGTGTCGGTGGCACGACAATACTACCATGATCGCCGCAGATCGGATGAATCCCCGCTGGAATACCTACATCGACTAAATGTGGCCGGTCTACGGGCCAAGTTGAAATCAAGGATGGGGGATCCAAGGTACTGCGGGAACACGTGGATCACTTCATCGAGACGTTGGGAGACGTGGATCTGGCCGACAGGCTGACCCTGTTACGTCTTCCAGACGCAGATGAGCTTAAAGAAGTGCTGCGGGCTGTGGACCGCGCGAAGCACCGTCACAAGAAGGCGGCGTTTGGATCCGGCAAGTTTTGCCAAAAAGCTCCGACGCGTACGGCTCCAGCTCGTCGTGTCCACCAAGTCACAGCGCCCGGCTCAGGAACTGAATCGGGATCCGACGGTTCGGACTCCGACCCAGAAGATTACCGCCGAGTCTGTCTCGCTGCACATAACAATCGTACGGCGAAGACCGGAGACAACTCTCGATCGGGGGATACCGTACCCGGGGACCGTGGGATGTACAGATCCCGAGATCTCATGGACGGGACCGCACAAATCAGGTGCTCGCAGTGCGGATCCCGGAAGCACACGGAATCTGGATGTTGAAAACATCTGGTCTGTGAGAAGTGCGGCAAGAAAAGGGTCATCTGGAAGATCATTGCTTCTACCTGTGTCGTGGGGTGTGGCGAAGATTCACGAACGTCGAGCAAGTGTCCGAATGAAGAAATTCTACCACCAGATCCGCCAATGGTTTGACTCAGCCCAGCACCTAGGGGATGTTGCCAGAAGTGGCCGAGAAGAGATTAAACTAGGACGCTCGCCGGGTTTGAATCCGGTACCAGCCGAGCGTTCTAGGTATTGCATTTATGCATTTGTGAACAAGACATCGCTAGATCCAGGTAGCAGGACCCTAGATCCAGTCGATAATACACGTGATCTACATGAAGTGTCTGTTGCCAAGGTTTCTAGTTTGCGCCCAAGTGGATGAATTTGCCAGATCCGAAGTCTCTCCAACCCTGGATCTACAAAGGGGAGAGGCACGTGGTTATTGGGAGAAACGCCAACCTGGTCGATTGTTTGAGTCTACCAAAGGTGAGGTCATTGCGGATCCACCTAAGGTCTGTCTGGTCACTGGATCCTGTGGATCTGAGGATGTTGGATCCATGGATCTGCTAACAGGGGAGTCCCGTGGATACTGGAAGTACCATGCCCCAGGAAAGTGGTTCAGACAAGCCAAGGTAGGGGGCAAGATCAACAATGAAAAAGCAGTCCTACTCCTAGATAGTGGTGCCGAGGTGTCTATACTAGACACCGCCTTTGCTCGTAAGGTTGGGCGCCAAGTAGATGGGAGTCGGATCCAAGATTGTGTTGGGATTGGTGAAGGCGTGTGCCGTACGAATGGGAGAACTCGGATCAAGGTCACGCTGGCAGGTTGTTTGGTATACTGGTTCGATATTTGGGTTGGAGATCTCGCTGGTCAAGACGCCATCCTCGGGATGGATTTCATGGTACCAGCCGGAGTAAAGTTGGATCTGGCGGATGGGACACTATGTTTCCCGGACGAGATGCGGATCCAGCTCAGCGGACGGCGACCGTTGTACGGGGCGAAGATGAGGATAATAAGGGCAGATAGGACGACCTGGATCGAGCCCGGAGAAACCTGGGAACTGCCATATCGGTTAAAGTGGATGGAACATGAGCAACTGTGGGTCACACGGGGCGAGAAATGGGTGCCTACCGTAATCCAGGGACCAGGTACCTCCAGGTCACGAACGTCAGCGACAAGAGACTATTACTGGATCATTATGAGGAGATCGGGCGATGGCTAGCGAAGGACGGTATCTCTAGGCGACCTGGATATGTGTCAGTGGGGTCCCGTCGTTACAGAGAATGGCAGAATCTGGCGTACGAGGCGACTACCGAGATCGAATCTCTCGGAGAGGGGAGCTCCCGGGGGAGCCAACTGGCCCCTTGGTGGATCGGCCTTCATGTCCAACTCCGCGAAAGATCCTGCAGAGGGATCGACGGGTTGAGATCCAAGCAATGGAGGTTGGATCCACGACGGGGGACGATCCCCAGAGTCGGCCCTTAGATAACGCAGGGTCGGTGGATGAAGGATTGCAGAGAGCTAAAGCCGAACAGCCGGATCCCGCTGATCCACAAGTGGATCCGAGTTTTCCATTGGATAAAGTGCCTGGATCCCTATCGAGAGTGGCAACACTAGTCAAACCAGAACCGTCGGGTTTAAACTCGTTAGAGGACCGACTAGATCCAACTGGTGGTTTCCCTGATACCAGGGTACCTGATCCCCCGCAGACAGAAGGACTGCCAGGCGAAAGAGGGTCGCGGTGTTTGGATCCAATGGTGGATCCTACGAAGACGGAAGATGAGCAAGTCTGCTACCGTGAAGGCGGGGATCTACACGCCGAGGATCTGGGAAGGCATGGCGGTGATCCCGGAGGTACCACTGACCACAGAAGAGGTCACGACTGATGATATCCAAGTGGATCCAGGGGCGAATGAACCTGCTGAAGTGGATCGTCTGCGTCAGAAAATCTGGGAGAGCCGACATCTGCTGATTGGCAAAGGTAATGCATTACCGCCCGCTGCCCGCGGAGTCAAATGTGACATCGATGTCGGCGACGCGAAACCGATCGCTCAGAGGGTGCGAAAGGTGGCGCCTCAGTTCCGAGAAAAACTATCGGATCTGATTAAGGGCCTGCTGCAAGCCAAGATCATCAGTTTCTCAACGTCCCCGTGGGCATCCCCAGTGGTAATCATCATCAAGAAGAACGGGGTGGATATACGTCTGTGCATTGATTACCGGCTGGTTAACGGTCTGAATCGATTGATGGTGTATCCGATGCCTCTAATCAATGAGCTGTTGGAAGATTTGGATAAAGTACTCTGGTACAGCTCTCTTGACATGGCCAGCGGTTTTTGGGTAGTTACTATGACGGATCGAGCTCGCGCAATATCCGCATTCATCACACCGTTTGGACTGTTCGAGTGGAACCGGATGCCGTTTGGATTGAAGAACGCACCCCAGATCTACCAACGTCTAATCGATAACGCCCTCTATGGATTCACCCGAATACCGGAACCCAAAAGGGTTGGATCCGGGGAAGATCGTACGGAAGTAGATCCATTTGAGGCAGGGGAGCCAGGGGATCCTGGAACCCCGTCCGTGTTAGAACGCAGATCTTACATCGACGACATTCTAATCCCGGCGAAATCGTGGGATCAGTTGTGCGAAAGAGTGACATCCCTACTGGAGGCGTGTACTAAGTGGAATCTCTCCATCAGTGTGGTAAAGAGCTATTGGGGGATGCGCAAGGTGGATTACTTAGGCCATCGAGTTTCCAAGGAGGGATTGGAGGCGAATCCTAAGGACCTGTCTTCGTTAGCCGACTTGTCCTTCCCACAGTCGTTACGGGCGATGCAATCCTTCTTGGGCAGTTTGAACTACTACAGTCGGTTCATCGAGGATTACGCACTGTTTGCCGCGGTATTGTATGAATTGAGAGAGGTAGATTTTGCTGCGATGACCACTCCAGCTGTCCGGATAAAAATCCAACAAGCTCTGGCCCGGGAGATGTCGGATCCACGAAGAGATCCAAGTGGTATGACGTCAGAAGAGGACCTAACACAGGAGCTGGATCCACCCCGAGACCAACAGAGAGAGGATCCAGTCTGGATAGAGACGACGGATCAGAACATGGAAAAGGCAGAATCTCGGTGGATCCGAGCTCAACACGCATTCGTGGAGCTGAGGAACAGGATCGCGACCACGCCTATCCTCCGTCATTTCGATCCAGAACGTCAACCTACGGTGATAGGTTATGCCAGTGACTGGGCCGTCTCAGCAGCTCAGGTACAAGAACATGAGGGCATCTGTCATCCAGTCACCTTCGTCAGCCGGACACTGAAGCCGAATGAATTGAACTACGGAGCAGTGGAGAAAGAGATACTCGCGCTCCTGCGCGTGTTGGATCTGAATTACAACCTGCTGGTGGGAAGATCCATCCGGATCCTGACCCGACACTCTACGCTAGCCTGGCTGTTCAAGTCGGCCGGGTTACAAGGACGTTTGGGACAGTGGGCAGCTTTTTGGACACTGGAGATTGTGAAATGTTCGAAGGGGGAAGACGAGATCCTGGGAGTCTTGGCCGCGAGCATCACTCCTCGAGCTTAGATGGATGAGGCGCTGACTAGGGTCGCTCCTAAGAAAGAGCCCAAACGCCGGATCCAGATCCCTATCCCGACGATACAGGTGGATGAGGATCTGTACGTCCTGAGTTTCGATGGATCCGCTCGTGTACGACGCGGAGGAGGAGCATACAGTGCAATACTGTGGAGACTGCCCGGATGGGAAGTTGTACGGGCCAGATCCACTTACGCGGAAGGCCTCACCGTCAATGAGGCGGACTATAACGGACTCCTTCTGGGTTTGGATTTACTAAAGGGACAAGATCCGAAAAGGTTGGTGATTTGTGGGGATTCAAATTTGGTAATCAGACAGGTGCGAGGCGAGATTGACTGCAAGGCCCCGGCCCTAACACTGTT
>NW_003307329.1:0-5960 GCF_000142945.1 Phytophthora infestans T30-4
CTCGGAGTCGCAACTTCTTGGCAAAGGCGTCAGTGATCACACTAACGTTCGCTCCTGTGTCGAGGAGGATCCTCGTTCGCTGGTCGTTCACAGCGCCTTGCACCAGAGCTCTCATTCTGATCCGTCGGTCGAATTTCTTGGCCGACCACCACCCCTGTCTCTCGCCAGGGTTCAACTTCATAATCTTGGAGTGACCCTTGGGCTCGTCTCGCGCTGCACTCGAAACCAAGCCGAGCGAACCCTCGCTGGTGCCCTCATCAGCATCAGCACACTCCATTATTTCTCCAACACCTTCACCGAGGATTCTACTCCTCTCCTTTTCATTTTCCGTCGCGTTCACACTTGTTACGTATTTATCAGGCCATTCACTCTGCCCCATGAAAGCAAAGATACACTCTGCTTCCATTGAAGGCTCGGTTAACTGTGGCAGCCCGATAGGGACCAACCCAGTTGTAGTTGGCGGGCTGCCTAGTTTAAATGACGTTCTTGAACGACGGCCTTGAGCTCTGGCGGGAGTTCCTCCTTCGTGCCTTTAGTGCGCACGAATTTGGCAAGGTCTTGGAAGTTGCGGAAAAGTTCGCATTGTCCAGCATCGTGGAGTTGTTTGCAGAACTTGCATCGCTTGTTACAGTAGTGGGCGGAGTGACTCATGCCCCCGCACACCGCGCATGGTCCGTACTGTGGGCGTCGGTTGTCGCGGTTGAAGTCACGTCGACCGCGTTGGTCCTGATTGAACCCACGGTCACCACCTCGGCGATCTTGATTGAAGCCATTATCGCGATCAGGCATGTTTCCACGTGGTTGACGGTTGTCTGAACGTGCGTAGGTGCCTTCGGCAGCTGCACGGCGCTCATTTTCGTTAGCCGCGGCGAGGTATCGGTCGTTTTCGTCCAATGAGAAATCACCGTCCGTATTATCAGGCTGAAAATCGTTGTACTCATCTTGGACATCGTCGTAAGCGTTCGGATCTTCGTTTGAATACTCGGTGCCTCCCTGAGCAGCTTCACGACCTTCTAATTCATCTAGTAGGTCGTCCACCGTGGCTTCAATGAGTGTCACTCTTGGTTTGTTGCGGTTGTCATCGCGGCGACGGTCATCACGCCGGTTGTTGCGGGCGTACCCATCGTCGCGTCGCGTATCACGACTCTTGGAGTATCGGTACTCACTGTCACGCTTGGCCATTCTCTCCTTGCCCTTGAGAACATCTTCGATGATCTCTTCGAGCTCGTGAATGTCGGCGACTCGAGCGTGGTAGAGACTCTCCGCTAGCTTGTCATCGTCGCATGTTGCCAGGAATTGCTGTACGTGTTCTTTCGCGTCGCGACCACTCTTCTCAAAGTGTAGACGGGCGGTCCGTGCGTAGCCATTCAGCCTGTTTATGTAGTCGCACAGATGTTCATTACGTTCCCGCTTGGCGGAGTAGTAATGCGACAGTGCCGTCTGCGTGAACTGCGAGCAGTAGTAGCGGATGAGCGCATCGCTCAACAGCTTCCACTTGCGCTTCGTCTTCTTCGGAAGTTGACGGAACCAATGAATGGCTCCGTCCCGGAGACTTAGCTAAATGGAATGCACCATTTATCGGCATCTGTGTGGGTTCCAGTCATTTCATAGACGAACCCACGGAGCCACTGCATACAGTTCTCGCTCTTGTTGCGAGAGCCTGAGAACGGCGTGATGCGATCCAGCGGTCGGTGCGAGGCCATTTCAATCCTCGGTGTTGGGTCCACGTCATTCAGCGTCGCTAGTTCATTCATCTGACGCATCAACTCGAGTTGAGGATCTTCCTCGTCGAATGTACGCACCAAAATGTCATCGTCACTGGACGAACCATCGCTGTCGACTTGACGACGTCCGGCACCACCTTTGGGGGCTCGCGCACCGCTTCGGCGACCGAACGAACTCTCGTTACTTGCGTAAATGCGTTGCATACGGCTCTCCGAACGTGGCGTAACCATGTGCGAGTCTTGAAAGTACGGTGAAGCTTTGGTAGTGCCAAAGGCACCACGCTCAGCTCCACGCTTGGTCGGAGGAGTACGAACGAGTCGTTGGGGCGTCGGCGGCAACGGAATCTTGGACGGATCTTCATCTTGAATCATCGGTCGACTCACAGGTTGCTTTCCGGCATTGATGCCAACGGCGCCAAACGCCTTCCGAAGCTTCTTCTTCCATTTCTGGAGAGCAGCTCCGGCTTCATGTGGACTCCAATCCTGGAGCGACATCGTCGATGGGTACGTCTCGTTCTCGAACCCCAGCGACAGCAGTAGCGAAACTGAATCCTCGGCAACTTGGCTAGTCGAAACCGAGTTGACTGGGTATTAAAGTTCCTGCGCAAGCGCAGGCCAGTCGGCTTTTTTCTTGGGGATGGGCTTGAACAGCTGCATCCACTCATCATTCTGCATCAGCAGAATGATGCTTGTACGCGGTCGAAAACGCGCTTGGCGGCTGGTGTATCACCGTTGATAGGTGGGCGAGGTGCCTTCAGCAGTGCTGAATGCTTTGCACTTGCCACCGAAGGTTTAGAACCCTCGGTCCCATCGTCATAATCATCGTATGCTGGTTCTGGTCCCGCAACATCATCGAGCTCGTCGGCGAGGTTCCTCGAAAGGGACCTGGTCGCCCCGCTCAGCCCCGACGATAGCGTGGCCGTCTCCGGCGTCGCTGCGCCTGGCTCTGGAGCCGGCGTCTTGTCTTCGTAATCTTCATAATCGTGGGCGTTAGGACCGATGTCCGCTTCGTCGTCGAAGCTCACTGAAAGCTCGGTGGCGGCTGCAAAGCGCGCAGCCGGGCTTGAACTCTCGTTGCGAGCCCCGCCAGACTTGGCAGGCGTAACTGGTACCGTCGGTTGTCCTTTCGCCATGTTTCTTGTCTTTTTCTTGTTCTTCTTCTCTTGGTAGCTCGTAAACTGGAAGGCCATACAAACAGCTCACAATGGTCACACTCTGTTCCCGGGTCGCGGCACCAGTTGTGGTGTTGGAAATCCCACGTGAACTTTAGCTACAGATGTAGTTAGGATGTTCCCACAACAATACGTCTACTAGGATAGTAAACGATCGTTCGGGCGGACCTGAAGACCCCAGTTCTGCCCTTGCACCGGGACAAACTGGACCTTGTAAACTACTTATATAGGCCAACCAGTAAAATAAGAACACGCTACTAGCACGAGCAAAGCTAGCAGGTGTTTTGAATCCTCGTGGTCCCAACAGCGGAAGGGTACCAGGCACGGGTAAGCCTTTTACGAGATCACCGAGTGTTCAACACTCGGCTGGAAGAATTAAAAGGGAGGCAATTCAAGCACTCCCAGTCGTGCAAATAGGCAACAATAAGCCGTCACGTAAAAACCTCCCGATAATAATCGGCCAATACACAAAGTCTCTTGGCCTTGCCGGGATGAACCCTCGCTACAGAGCTTCGAGTTCACCGACAGGCATAAACACACTCAAACAAGCTTGACCTGACGCTTACCTTGAAGCCGGACGTCGCTCTGTGTGCTTGAGTGGAAATTCTGTTCTGTATTTAAGCTTACCCTTTCGGGTCTATTCCTAATAAGAAGTCCTAATCAAGTATACAAATATCAAGTGAACATTGATCCGTTATGGATCTTCTTGCATGCCAAGCGTCGTCTGCACCGTCGCATGAGCATCTTTATCGCCCTGTCCCAGACGGTTAACGTGTCTTCCAAGGGTCGCTGAGTATTCCGCGAACTCATCCCAACCGCCACTGAGGGTTCGTACCGTAGATGGTCCGCTGAATGCGAATCCGGCCAGTCCATTATTAATAATAAGGACAGCCTGGATTCAGTGACATAGGGCCGTATCCGATATTTGTTGAAAACTCGGAGGTGACGCCGTCGAGTCCCTTGCACCTTGGCGTCTCCGTACATCACCCGACCGAGGGTTCGTCGCTTGAACAACTTGGGCGGTGTCACGTCTTTGTCGACGGGTGATAATCCGCAACCACGGAGAAATCACTACACCACAGTACTCTCCTTGAAGGGCCACTTGAATCGCCTCTTCAAGCGTGCTTGACTGCACCCGGAACAGCTG
The DNA here is from genome assembly GCF_000142945.1 of Phytophthora infestans T30-4. Taxonomy (NCBI): domain Eukaryota; phylum Oomycota; class Peronosporomycetes; order Peronosporales; family Peronosporaceae; genus Phytophthora; species Phytophthora infestans. Next base: position 4,044 of record NW_003307329.1, read on the forward strand.
AGTGCGTGCGGGGCCCACTCGAAGGCCGTCCATGAACACAGTCATCTTGATGTGGTCGTTGAGTGGGTTTCCCACTAGGGACGCCGTGAGCTCCCGTATATGTTGGACGTACTCATGCAACTCACGCCTCCCTTGCTTGCACAAGAGGAAGCGCGAGCGCTGGCGGTACTCGTAGTTCGCCAGGAGGAACGCGGCTCGGAGCTGTTCGGACAGCTGAGCCCAGGATGTGAAACATCCAGGGGATGTTGCTTCCCTAGTGTACACCCAACTCTTCGCACGACCGCTAAGGTTGGAGAGTGCAAAAGCAACACGCAGTTGCTCGGTCGAGATCAGAGCCGCGTCCATCGCGAGCTCTACTTCTCGGACCCAGAAGTGAAGGTTCTCGCCTTCCTTCCCTTCATACGGCTTAACCTTCAGCCGTATTGGCTTCGGGTGAGGCGGATTTGCTTCCGCCGCCGGAGCCTGCAGGTTCTCTCGCACATGCGCGATGAGGCCCTGCTCGTAAGCGTCAAACGCATTGACGCGCTCGAGCTGCTCAGCCGGTGTTGACACCACCAAGCTCTGCAGGGCCTCCATCCCGAAGATGCCTGCCATCTTCCGAACCGACTTGAACTGAGAGTCGTTCAAATAGGAGAAGTCGTTCCTATCCATGGCAACGAACTTCGGAGAGGTTCAGGTAGTCTACCCGCGGTGGCGTGGATTGACTACGAGTGCTACCAAGTGTGACGGGGTCACACAGCACCTTGCGCTAGAGGAAGTTATCTTCCGAGAGTATACAAACTCTCAGTGAACGGCAGTTCACAGGTCCCCTTTTATCGAAAGGGAGCGAAGTGACCAAGTTAGGGTAGATTGTAAACTGAGTATATTTATAGGTAGGTTAAGTTTGGGTTTAATACAAACTATAAGTTACCTATAGAAATGCAATGTCATTTAACCAATGGTTAGCTTTGAACGACCTTGGTACCTTGTACCAAATATCCCGGAGTATGACGTGTCATACTCCTGAAGTGTGAAGTGTCACACTTCATGTAACCAGGGTACACTTAGGGCTACGTACCCCGTTACACAAACTCTCATTCTCAAAGTCGAAATATGTGGTGAAGTGCTTTCTCAAAAATATGAGATGGGATCTGATGAAAAGTCACTATCTCGGATTAGTACGGTGCTCGGTGGATAGGGTGTGTAACGGGGTACGTAGCCCTAAGTGTACCCCTAGTTACATGAAGTGTGACACGTCACACTTCAGAAGTATGACACGTCATACTTCGGGGTATTTAGTACAAGGTACCAAGGTCGTCCAAAGCCAACATTGGCTGAGGACATTGCTTTTCTTTATGGTGACTTATAGTTTGTATCTAACTCAAACTTAGCCTACCTATAAATATACTCAGTTTATAATCTACCCTAACTTGGTCACTTCGCTCCCTTTCGATAAAAGGGGACCTGTGAACTGCCGTTCACTGAGAGTTTGTATACTCTCGGAAGCTAACTGCCTCTAGCGCAAGGTGCTGTGTGATTCCGTCACACTAAGTAGCACTTATAGTCAATCCACGCCACAGCGGGTGGACTACCTGAACCTCTCTGAAGTTCGTTGCCATGAATAGGAACGACTTCTCCCATCTGAACGACCCACAGATCGAGTCGGTTCGGAAGATGGCAGGCATCTTCGGGATGGAGGCCCTGCAGAGCCTGGTGGTGTCAACACCGGCCGAACAGCTCAAGCGCGTCAATGCGTTTGACGCTTACGAGCAGGGCCTCATCGCGCATGTGCGAGAGAACCTGCAGGCTCCGGCGGCGGAAGCAAATCCGCCTCACCCGAAGCCATACGGCTGAAGGTAAGCCGTATGAGGAAGGAAGGCGAGAACCTTCACTTCTGGTCCGAGAGTAGAGCTCGGCGATGGACGCGGCTCTGATCTC
>NW_003307330.1:0-5991 GCF_000142945.1 Phytophthora infestans T30-4
TCTTCTCGCGGCCCAAGTGGCCGCTGGAGGGCGCGTCATGCGCCTCCGCGAGGATGTCGAACTTCAGATCCTCGTCGTTGGGTACAACCACCCGTGGAGGATCAGTGGGCTCCACCCGGTAATGGAGGAGGCCCTCCTTCAACTCATATCGGTGGAGCCGTGAGCGCTGCCGCGACGAGAGCCAGTCGGACTTCGCACTCGTTCCGGCCATTAGGAACTTGACGATAGGCGCAACAGCCTCATCGTCCCGATACGCCATGCGTATCCGATCGTATAGATCCGTTGTTACCCGCGTGATGTGGGCCAACTCATAGTCGGGACGTCGAGAGAGGGCGTCCGCAAGCACGTTGAGCTTGCCCGGCTTGTATTCGACGCGGAAGTTGTATTCCGCGAAGAAGGACAGCCACCTCGCCATCCTTTGGGAGAGGTTTAGGCGAGTTAGTCGCCGCCCTCAAGGACGCGTGGTCTGTGTAGATCACAAAGGGCCTAGAGCCCAGAAGGTGAACACGGAACTTCACAAGGGCATATTTCATTGCCAGGAGCTCCTTGTCATGGACAGGGTAGTTCCGCTCGGCGGCTTTGAGCTGCCTGGACTGGAACGAGATGACTCGTTCGTGTCCAGCCGTGTCGGTCTGCAGCAATGCACATCCGATGGCGTAATCGGAGGTATCGCAGACGACGCTAAACGGCTTCGTCTCGTCCGGCAGGGCCAGGACAGGGGCCTCTTGGAGACTGGCCTTGATGCTGTTAAAATCATCCTGGTGCTCTTGCTCCCAGCGTCAGTCGACGTCCTTCTGAAGGAGGCTCGACAAAGGCTTAGCGAAGCCCTCGTACCCAGCGCTGTACTTGTGAAGGTAGTTGGCCAAACCCAACCACTTTCGAAGATCCTTCTGGGATCGGGGCGTCGGCCATGCTGCTATGGCCTTGACCTTGTCTGGGTCAGCCCGAACGCCCACGTTGCTTACGAAGCAACCGAGAACTTTAATCTCTGGTGACGCGAAAACGCACTTGTCGATGTTGGCGTAGAGCTGGTTCGCTCGCATTACGTCCAACACTCGACGGAGGTGTCCTAGATGCACCTCCATGGCCGTCTTGCCTCCCTCGGCACGGCTATTGACGAATATGTCGTCGAAGTACGTCAGTACGAAGGTACGCAAAGGGCGGAACAATTGCGTCACCAGGCGATTGAACGTCGCCGGGGCGTTAGACAAGCCCTGCGGCATGACGAGCCACCTTCAAAGCATGCCGCTTGGAGTGCTTACCGCGGTGAGCGGGATGTCGCTCTCTCGCATCAGGATTTGGTAGTATCCGTCTACCAAATCCAGCGCACTGTACAGTACGCTCCCGGCCATGTTGTTCAACAACACATCCTTTAGTGGGATTGGTGTTTGGGCCGGCACCGTTGCGTTGTTCAGCTTGTTATAAGTGTGAACCAGACGCCACTTTCCGTTCGGCTTACGAGCGCAGAAAGTCGGCGTCGAGTGCGGGGATTTCGACTCCCGCACCATGCCTGCCTTCGCTTTCGCGGCGAAGAAGGCATCAATGACCTCGCACTGGTCGCGCGGGAGAGGCCATTGCCTTGTGACACAATACTTTGTGCCGGGCACGAGAACAATCTCGTGCCGTACGCCTCGATCCGGTGGGAGTTGGGTCGGTGGGTGTTTGTTCACCACGTCCGCATACTCCGTCACCAAAGGATACACCGGATCCTTGGGGTTCTTGAGAATCTCAGAACCCAAGCGCGCCTGACGCTGCTTGTTCATATCTTCTAGGACGTTCTCGTCCAAGACAGAGGAGGAGTTCAGCTCCTCCTGAGTGGTCTCAGGTCACATAAGTACCATCTCAGCAATCTCTCCAGCCTTGAGGTTGGTCAGGAAAGACTCAGCCGTCATTGTCTCGAGGTGCAGTATCTCTGCAACCTCTGGCAACGGTTCCAAGTGGACACCAGATGCCTTGACGGGTAAATCGGTCTCACCATCGAAGATGTGATAACACTCTTCCACCGGCCTTGTCGGAGGAGCCCGGGCCCTGGACTCCGAGTCGCTTGAAGCGACGTCGATCGGAACGAAGTTCGGATCCGACTTGGGGGGGCGGCGGCGTCGTTGCCGACGTCGTCTGTGACGGGGAGTTTGCTGCCCACGTCTAGGGATATCGGCGGTACGACATCCGAGGCACTCGTGGCCTCGTGTAGTACTATCATACCCACACAGGAAGCGTGTTCGACGCCTTCCTCTTCAGTTAAGGTCTGGGCGACCGCGTGTGGCACTGTGTTACCCACACAGGAAGCGTATCCGACGTCTTCCTCTTCAGTTATGGTCTGGGCGACCGTGAGTGGAACTCTGTTACCCACTCTGAACACGCTGTTCTCAGTGTTCGTGACAGCTGCAGCTATCTGCGGAACTAAATTACCCACTTGGCCAGCGCCTCTTCTGGGCGCGGCCACCATCAAAACATCCTCGAAGTCGTCATATACGTCGACGACTCCCAAGCATATGCCGAATACTTTGGTACCCTGGCAGCCCTTGCGGGTGCCCCGGGTCCTGACAGAGGTGGGAACATGACTCACCAATGCTCTGTCGGACTGCGCAGGGCGGTTGGCACCGATTTTATTGCCTCGCCAGTCGATCCAGGGCTCGTGCTTCTCAAGCCAGGGCATGCCCAGGAGCATATCATATGGATCCATATCGGGAACAGTGAACTGTTCGAGGCTGTCAAAGTTTTCAAACTTGACGGCCAGATCCACTTGGACGTTGGGGACAGTGACGACCTTCCCGTCGGCCAGTCGCACTGACACCGTCCCGTTGCCCTTGCTTTCTCTCAAAGCATCGGACAACTTATTGCTGTTGCGAGCAACCGTCTGGCGGCGCGCGAAATTCTTCGACGCCCCAGAGTCGATCAAGATTCTAAAGAGATGATCGTATCCCCGTACACATCCATGTACTACGAGCAACCCGCCGCTGCTCTTCGCCGATTCGAGAGTGCGAAGACTCTCAGGGGCTAAGTCCCCGTGGTACGCGCCACCCGCGCACCCATCACGAAGACTTAGTTCTTCCCTGGGGCGCCCCGCCCCTACTGGTTCCCGGTGTTCCCGTGTGCCCGGGATCCTGGCTTCTGCCAGCGACCCTTGAGGACGGGCTTGGGGAAGGACCGTCTGCGGAGTCTTTCCGCGGGACAGTCACGCTTGAAGTGGCCCATCTTCCCACAGCCGAAGCAGCGGATGTCACGCTGTTCGGCGGACCCGAGCTCCATGGGAACTGGTCCGTTGGGGCTTGTTCGACCGGGAGCCGACAAGGAACCCCCAGGCCACGCTGAAGCCGCCGTACGCGCCTGGCGATGGCTGTATGCTTCTTGAAGAGCCACTTGAATCGCCTCTTCAAGGGTGCTTGACTGCACCCGGAACAGCTGAGTGCGTGCGGGTCCCACTCGAAGGCCGTCCATGAACACAGGCATCTTGATGTGTTCATTGAGTGGGTTTCCCACTAGGGACGCCGTGAGCTCCCGTATCTGTTGCACATACTCGTGCAGCTCGCGTCTTCCTTGTTTACACGCGAGGAAGCGCGAACGCTGGCGGTACTCGTAGCTCGCCGGGAGGAACGCGGCTCGGAGCTGTTCGCACAGCTGAGCCCAGGATGTGAAACATCCAGGGGATGTTGCTTCCCGTGTGTACACCCAGCTCTTAGCACAGCCGCTAAGGTTGGAGAGTGCAAAAGCAACACGCAGTTGCTCGGTCGAGATCAGAGCCGCGTCCATCGCGAGCTCTACTTCTCGGACCCAGAAGTGAAGGTTCTCGCCTTCCTTCCCTTCATACGGCTTAACCTTCAGCCGTATTGGCTTCGGGTGAGGCGGATTTGCTTCCGCCGCCGGAGCCTGCAGGTTCTCCCGCACATGCGCGATGAGGTCCTGCTCGTACGCGTCGAATGCATTGACGCGCTCGAGCTGCTCAGCCGGTGTTGACACCACCAGGCTCTGCAGGGCCTCCATCCCGAAGATGCCTGCCATCTTCCGAACCGACTCGAACTGAGCGTCGTTCATATGGGAGAAGTCGTTCCTATCCATGGCAACGAACTTCGGAGAGGTTCAGGTAGTCTACCCGCGGTGGCGTGGATTGACTACGAGTGCTACCAAGTGTGACGGGGTCACACAGCACCTTGCGCTAGAGGAAGTTATCTTCCGAGAGTATACAAACTCTCAGTGAACGGCAGTTCACAGGTCCCCTCTTTAGTTAAAGAGAGCGAAGTGACCTAAATAAGGTAGATTGTAAACTGAGTATATTTATAGGTAGGTCAAGTTTGTGTTTAATACAAACTATAAGTTACCTATAGAAATGCAATGTCGTTTAACCAATGGTTGGCTTTGAACGACCTTGGTACCTTGTACCAAATATCCCGGAGTATGACATGTCATACTCCTGAAGTGTGAAGTGTCACACTTCATGTAACCAGGGTACACTTAGGGCTACGTACCCCGTTACAGTTGTGGTGACGACATAGACCTGACGTTAGACTACGCACCAGCAATACAACATTTCCGGCGTCATCGTCACTGGGGTAATTGGTGCTCACGGCTGACCTTGGTACTGGCCTGCGGCGCTCTTGAAGGCGATCGGAAAGTGCCTAAAGCTCGTTTTAAATGTGGCGGATTCTCTCCCGACTATCGCCTATTCCGCCTTCGATTAACTAACTTTTGAAGCTTAGGTAACACTATCATCACAACCAGTTATATTTTTTCGAATAGATGTTATCGAAGTCATCTACCTGTTTAAATTGGTCGGTTCGAAGCTGAGGTTAGGAAAACAAAATCGTTCGACAACTGACATTTTTAGATTACACAGTTCAGCCCAAGACCTCTATTACTAATAAGACTGCACTTTTGCTCAACATTCAGCTTATATTTTGATGTCAGTTAAATGTTGAGCGAGATGGCGTAAGGGCTAAAAAGGGATTCGTAGTAGGGGTTATCACGGTTGGAAGGTACGTTTGACCTGCCAATCAAGTCAAATCTTCGCGTTCCTTTCATTTCAGCTCAAACCTTCCTTGAAAAAGTGGAAGGTTGCAAATTGACTAATGGCTACAATACTCCACTTACACCGATCTGAGGGAAAAATATTTGCATTTTTAGCGAATAGGTCTTGTATGGATACGAATTCTGTAAGTCCTCATGATGAATAGCTCATGTCTAAGAAGGGATGGAAACCCTTCATGTTATATCCACTATTGGAGGATGGTTGGCAACAACTTTAATTTTTTTTCATTTTACTTCTTCTGAGAGGCGGATTTCTTATTTTTTGTCCATTCGCATACATGTTACCTGTAGTTTTTGAATAATTCCGTGCCGTTTATCGTACTTAAGTGGTTTTACCAAATAAGGGCCTGGTTCGCGCGTCGTCAGCGATTACTACTACAGACAACGACGCTGAAATCCGCCCGGTGTCTGAACACTATCCTTCATATAAAATAAAAAAATTACGCGCGACAAGAATACCCGCCCAGTTATTTGATTGGTTGAAAGTGGCAGTTTCAGCTCAAAGTTTGAACAACAAAGTACAAAACGATTCCAAAATGTACAGAACCGATGCAGGAATCAGCACATCCTGGGTTGATTGTACAAAACGACCAAATACGGCATACGGATTGGCTGAAACTGGTTTCATTAGTGGGAAAACCATGTTTGGACTCGGGCGTGTTTCATGGCGGATTTCACCGTCGTTGTCTGTACTGTGATTTGCAGCGATTTTGGCAAAACGAGATTAGATTTGCTGGATTTATAAGTATTAAGAGCATCCTCACCTACAAGTGAGTACTGCGAAGCAAAACTATTAATAAACGTAAAATGTTTCCAGACCAAAAAATAAAATCGTGCAGGATAGCTTTGCTCATTACACAAGGCCAGAAAGTACACTTCTGATCAGACTTGCGCAAAACGCCGAAATTTCTGACTGTGCGTATACGTATGAGCAAAGCTAGATTTATTCTTTAGTTCCGGGAAGGATTT
>NW_003307331.1:0-6000 GCF_000142945.1 Phytophthora infestans T30-4
ACATGATTAATGACGGTTCTGTAGAAGTGAGTACAACTAGACGCCGTCTCGATATGGATAGTGTGACCAACGACAATGGAGTATCTGACAAGGGGAACCACGCGCCGACTACGAACGAGAACGTGGCAGAGTTACATCTGTCCGCGGTTCACTTGAACGAAGCTAGTCGTCCGTCTGGACGGCCACGATTGCAGCAGGCGGTAAAGAAATCTAAACGGAAGAAAGAGTACAAAGAGAGCCATGAACTTGTTGGCCGCCTAACTACAATCGGGGATGTGACGCTCGCCAAGTTTGCCGAGCTTGCGCTGCACGAGGCAATTACGCTGTCTGAGATTGAAGACGTGTTTAGTGGTCTTCAACTTATGCATGCAGATGCGGTTTTCAAGCGTCGTAAGGCGAAGCTGCTCACTGATTTGTCAAGTGAAGCATGTGAAACTAAAGTCCGTGGTATTCTGCCTGGTAAGTTTGCTATCTTGTGCTTGAGTTGATATAATTGGTTCAAAATTGGTATAATTGGTAGGCAGTTGGGATATAATTGGACTCCGTGTATCAAATACCAATCCTGCACCAATTACCAACGACTCGATACCACCTATTGTGTGAATTGAAACTAGCATATATTAACTGTTAATTGTAGTTGCGCTGGTTAAGAAGTGTATCTCCGCAATTGAAAACGTGATACTCCGCGAGAAAGCAAACAATGGGAGGGATGTCTCTCATGACGATGTTGCCGTGGTGATTTTGAAGGTGGGAACGTTTCGGGCAACTGATATTGCTCATATGCAGCAACGGCATTCCATGGCATCCGTTGTTCGAGGAGCAAAGGCGCTGGTATCATGGATTAAAAGTGTGAAGATTGAGAATCCTGATGATGAGGAAGAGAGAAATGCTATTGTGGAAACTGTTTTAGAGTTAAATCTACGCGGGTCTAATAATTCTGGTGGAGTGTCCGTGGAATTTGCCGAGCTTGCTAGATTTGGCGACGACGGATGGCTCAGTGACCAGTGTCTGATGAGCGCAACGCAACGAATTGCAGCAGAGGCATCGTGGAATCCCCCTCCGAATATTCATGTAATCAACTGAAGAGAATTCGCTACAAGATCTTCTGCTATGTACTCTTCGGGATGCAAATCAAGAATACTTCTAAGTAACTACAAAGAAAAATGGATTCTTTTTACTTTTTAATGCCTACTTTCTAATAAATAACGGCTTAATCTATATTAAAGCGCCCGCCCCCACCCTTCTTCTTCTAATCCTACTTCTCCTTTTGCGTGTATCAGTCTGCACTATAACGTTGGGGATTCCGACACATTTCCTATGTTCGAATAAAACTTATTTGACATTGTTGACAAAAAAACATGTATGCGTCACCTATGTAATATACTTAAATTGGTTTATAGTTGGTCTGGGGACCAATTGTAGGAAAAACCAACTCGTAGAGATTCATACCGACAGTCATACCGGTATCTTCTAACTCTAAGCTCACATGTGTTTTTCAGATTTCGTCCATTTTATGGCGAAATAGTTGGTGGATGCAACGAGTGCCTTTAATTAATCAACGACAAAATCACTCGGCTTGCATCTTATTTCGTGCTCATTTTAAGAACAAAATTGTGCTGTGAGATAGCTCCGATTTAAAATTTTCAGCTGATTCTTGAGTTTTTGAGATTTTACAGATTTTTGATAAAACGTCGGTTGATCATATGATGCCATCGATTATTCCGTACTTGACTGCGATGGCTCGTCATCAAGTGCAGCTCAACGTTACGCCTCCTCTTCACGGCGACGTCCACACTCAACGTCGCCTCGAGACTGCCATGGGTTTTGACGAAGTCCTCGCCGTCGTACAGCCTCTTTCCGATGCGCTATCGGCATTGCCCGACCGAATTATCAGCCTAGAGCGTCAGTTGAGGGCTGTCCAGACCGAGGCTGCTGCCGCCGTACGTTCGGTGGCACCCGAAATCATGGCTCGGGAGAACGCGGAGGCGTACCTGAAGGCTGCTAACGCCGAAGTCGAAACTCTTCGCAAGAACGTCACGATTCTCCGCGAGTCCAACGTCAAGAACGATGCCATGCTCGCGAGTGTTCAGTCCGCCATGGAACAACATTCAGAGGACTTGAAGCGTCTGCACTGTGAGGTCCAAGCGCGGGACACGTTTATCGCCACCTTGAACAAGAGCCTGGCCCGTGAACGCGAAATGTACAAGTCTTCGATTGGCGCGAACACCGAATAGACTCGCCAGCTTCATTTCCTACCGGTTAAGCTCTCCAAGGGGAAGTACGTCGACAACGACACGCTCAAGGTCCTCGAGAATCAGCAAGCTCGCAACACCCGCCTCCTCCAAGTAAACCGTACTCTCCGTGCACGTGAGTCTGGCTGGGATGAATCCGGGGGTCCTGCGGCTAGCTGTTGATGGTACGTTCCACATGTTATTTTTCCACCGTGAGCTCAGCAGATAACGTTCGTTCGCAATCCCTTGTGACAGGTCTCACTGCGGGTGAACTGGAACTAGAAGCTCTGGACTTGGACCAAGAGACGTTGGTTGCCTTGCAGCGCATACAGTCTGCTGCCGCGTCTTCGAATGACCCTCAAGCTCTTCCTGCAGCTTTGGCGCACGCTGCTCATCAAACGGCTCATGGGAAGCACCACAAGCGTCTTCGACCAGGTGGCAAGGAGTCGGACGACGAGTCGGACGATTCTGACAAGGATAAGGCCCCCATCCCGACGAACAAGGCCAGTACGTCTATGGCAGCTGTTGGTCTCGGTGATGCGCCACTTGCCACTCCTTCAACTCCCAAGTCTGCACGTCGGTCGCTGTTCAGCCCGAAGGCATGAAAGCAAGCGGCTCAGACAAAGCGCCAGAGGACTCGCCTTCGTTCTCCTGCCAAGTCGCCCCGGCGTCATTTGAAGACTCGGTCTCAGTCTGTACCGTCATCTCCTCGCTCATGGTCGCCACCTCGTAAGCCAGCGTCATCCTCGCCTCCCGCCGTTGTAGACCTCAGATTAACCAGAGGGACGTGGACATGATGGATGCTGATTCAAGTGGGGTCCCCTCGGCTCAGGACATTATCACCGCATCTTCGTGAAAAGATATGGGCTCCGAGGCCCACGATGATGTCGCCGATCCTCTTGACGCGCCTTCGCCTCCGCCTCAAGGTCCTCCCGACGTGGTCAAGCCGCCAGCGTCGACGATCTTTCCTTTTTCAGCGGACATACGCGCCGCCGAAGAGGCCTTACGTGAGGCCGAGCAATTTCGACTCATGTTCGACACAAGTGACGAAGGTGATGAATCGGATAACACCGTCTTATCAAGCAAGGTTGCTTCGTCGTCTGCTGCGACTTCTAAACAGGTTGAAGTCTCGGGAGTAGTTTCTACGGCAGGGCTTGCCCCTGTTGAAGCTGCTCCACAAGCCTCCGAGTCTTCAATGCCGGCGCTGACTATTTCAACAGCTGCCGCGCCAAGTGTTTCTTCGACCGACTTTCCGGTGGAGATTGACGACGATGGTAATGATAATGATGATCGTGGAGATAACGTGGATGACGATGAACTTTCGGTGGATAATTCTCCTGATGGTACAAGTGGTGGCGGTGATGTTCCGCCACCTACCGAGCATTCGAGTACAGCTGACGACGAAGATGTCGAAGATTCCGACGGCAACTGGAGCGGCCTTGGCGCTGCTCGGCCCCCGACTCCTCCTCGGCCAAATTCTTCTCCGATGGTGACCTCTCCGATTATAGTCGGTGGTCCGCCTCCTCCGTCATTGCCAAGTTCACAAGCACCTCCATATTTGCCTTCTGCTTCGGCGTCTCCTCGCCCGTTTTCTCGGACTCTCGATGCTGGGATTGGGCGCAAGATCACGGCCACCTACACTTCGGTGCCGCGTCGTGGCGGCGCACCGTCGGTTGAGCCGTTACCTCACCGCGCGTTGTCTGGTGCTCGCCCTACGGTGCCGGTCTCGTCCACCTTGCCACCGTGGGCTCTCCCGTACCTAGACATCGGGTTCATTGATGCGGGTGCCAAGAAATGTTTCGAACGTCTCTTGAGCATGACTCTTCCAGAATCAGCCGGTGAAGTAATCGTCCGTACTACCATGGAAGGTCTCCAAGCGTACTTCGACTACTCGAGTCCTGATCATCCGTCCTAGCAACTCCGGCGGCTCTATTCTCTCCAGGCGTGTTTCTTCGACACCATCGATTTCGATCCTAGCGTCCTCATCTCCAAGCGTGCCCCAATTGAGACCCGCCTCAAGATGATCTGGGCGAATCTTCGGGGTGACGGCGGCAAGCAGGGTGACCTCGGATTCGCGTTATGGGAGCGACTCAACTGGCTTATGTTGGCTAGTATCGAGCGAGGTCTCGTCAAGGAAGCCAAGAAGATCGCTCACGACAAGGAGCTCTTGAAGGTACTGAGAGCAAGCTCTTCAGTGATCGCGACCGTCGTGCCGATCATCTCCGCAACAAGAACCGTTAGCAGTACATGGCGTGGAGTCGTAACTCGGTTTATTCCGGTTCTTCTGATACACCGTTCATTCGTCCCGAGTTGCGTTTGAAGCCGTCGAAGCCGTGGTACCCAATTAAAACTTGTCGTTCACACCTCGGACATCTGACTGGTTTCCCAAAGTTCCGGCTCTCGATGCTCGCCAGCCCTGGCGAACTGGATGGATGAGCGCGCCGCACCAGCACCCGTCCAACACTACGTACTTTCCGTGCCAGTGCAATCCGGAACTCTTTAATCCTCGTGGTACGCGCTTTGTGGATGTGTACCGCAGCGTGGTCGTCGATCCGGATCTGGCTTCATCTGAGCTCATTCCGACCTGGCGCGACCTGTTTGACTCGCCACCGGTTTCCCCACGCCCTGCTCTGACTGCTGCTCCTGTTGAAGCTGGTGCCGAGGGCTCGCAGGCTCCGGATGCGGCTCCAGCTGCCGAGGCTCAGCTTCCTGATGAAGAGGAGAAGGAAAGTGAGGACTCAACTTCGTTGACACTCTTGGCCACCGCTGCCAGGCAATTGGAGTCATTTTGAATCCTCGCTGCATGCTCCACGACGTTCTCCGACATCCCAGCTAACGGTTGAGGGGTCCAGCGAGGTTTCGTTTTCAGTGGTCGCACTTCTGTCGGCATTCATGTTTTCTTACTCTTAATCCACCTACACAGCGTAGTCATGTTCACGTTGTTCTTCAAATGCATATACAATTTGTTGTTGCAGTCGCTTGTTTCGTCTGTTACCACAGGCTGCATCGCCCTGTGGACAGTTCACACGTGATCTAGTCACGCTAGTCTTCGTCCGCGACTTGCGCCATCTGCAGCCGATTCTCGCTCTTCTTGGCTCACAAGTAGTCGTACAGCAGACCCCCACATGACAAGTTGGATGCTGGTTCCCAAGTTGGAACTTCATAGCTAACCCACTTGACTTTGAACTCGCGTACAGCACGCTCCGTGCTCGTCGATAGTGGTGTTCTGTCGTCGAGGATGGCCTCGACTTCATATTCACCGGCAACTTAATATGTTTCCCAGCTGTTTTCAGGCAACAACACCTCGTCGAAATCGAGTCTTGCTTCATTCGTCGCGTCCAGTACCAACCGAGGCTTTGGTCGACTGCTGAATTCGTTGACGGCCTTGAGTCTCGACACATGCACCACTGGGTAGAAGCAATACCCGCTTCGGTCTGGCGGATCCAACTCGTACGCGAACTCTTCCACCTTGCGCTTGATCAGAAAAGGTCCATGCCACCGATGAGTTAATTTCTTCATCAGGCCTGGTTTGATGCGTTCCATGTACAGCCGCGTCCGGCTTCCAATCTCAAAAAAAAGATCTCGGTGGGACTCTTGCAGAATCACTTGTCTCTTCCGAAGCTTCTGGAGGGTCCACCGAGTGTTCATTTCCACTTGGTTGAGGTACAGCAGCTTTTTCCAGTCGACTCAGGGCATCATTAGGCTTTTTTCCCATCGCTCCTTTTCTACCGCCTGATAATCTTCGGCCATAGATAGGGCGATCTCGTGT
>NW_003307332.1:0-6005 GCF_000142945.1 Phytophthora infestans T30-4
TCTCGCAGCCTGTTGGATCACCAACAGCTGCAGCATGCTTGCCCGGTCTGCTACGATGCTGCTGCAATTTCTTTTGCGTTTTGACGCTTAAAGGCTGATCCACCATGGCGAAAGTTGAGTCCGTTTGGAGGTCCACCTCTGCGAGAGATTCGATTTCGGTACTCCCCTCGTACACCAGATTCTGCCAGTCTTTGTAGCGGCGGGATCCCACTGACACCTATCTAGATAAAAAAAAGGATACCGTCCTTCGCCAACCATCGCCCGATCTCCTCATAATGGTCCAGTAATAAAATCTTGTCGCTGACGTTCGTGACCTGGCGGTATTGCGATCGACCTGGTCCTTGGATTACGGTAGGTACCCATTTCTCGCCCCGGGTGACCCACAGTCTTTCATGTTCCGCCCACTTTAACCGGTCTGGCAGCTCCCAAGTTTCCCCGGGCTCGATCCAGGTGGTCTTATCCGCCCTTATGATCCTCATCTTCGCTCCATACAACGGCCGCCGTCCGCTGAGCTGGATCCGCATCTCGTCAGGGAAACAAAGTGTCCCATCCGCCAGATCCAACCTCACTCGGGCCGGCACCATGAAAATTATCCCAAGGATGGCGTCTTGACCAGCGAGATCCCCGACCCAAATGTCAAACCAATACACCAAACAACCTGCCAGCGTGATCTTGATCCGCGTTCTCCCGTTCGTACGGTACACGCCTTCACCAATCCCAACACAATCTTGGATCCGACTCCCATCCACTTGGCACCCAACCTTACGAGCAAAGGCGGTATCCAGTATAGACACCTCGGCACCACTATCTAGGAGTAGGATTGCTTTTTCATTGTTGATCTTGCCCCCTACCTTGGCTTGTCTGAACCACTTTCCCGGGGCATGGTACTTCCAGTACCCACGGGACTCTCCTGTTAGCAGATCCATGGATCCAACATCCTCAGATCCATAGGATCCAGTGAACAGACAGACCTTAGGTGGATCTGCAGTGACTTCACCCTTGGTAGGCTCAAACCATCGACCATGTTGGCGCTTCTCCCAATAACAACGTGCCTCTCCTCTGTGTAGATCCAGGGTTGAAGAGACTTCGGATCTGGAAAACTCATCCACTTGGCGCAAACTAGAGACCTTGGCAACTGACACTTCATGTAGATCACGTGTATTATCGACTGGATCTACGGTCCTGCTACCTGGATCTGTCGATGTCTTGTTCACAAATGCATAAATGCAATACCTAGAACGCTCGGCTCGTACCGGATTCAAACCCGGCGAGCGTCCTAGTTTAACATCTTCTAGGCCACTTCTGGCAACATCCCTCTGTGCTTGGCTGGATCAAACCATTGGCGGATCCTGTTGTAGAATTCTTCCATCGGACACTTGCCGACGTCGTGAATCTCGCCACACCCGCGACACACGTAGAAGCAATGATCTCCGGGATGACCTTTCTTGCCACACGTCTCACAGACCAGATGTTTCCAGCATCCAGATTCAGTGTGCTTCCGGGATCCGCACTGCGAACACCTGACCTGGGCTGTCCCGTCCATGAGATCTCGGGATCTGTACATCCCACGGTCCCCGGGTACGGTATTCCCCGATCGAGAGTTGTCTCCGGTCTTCGCCGTTCGATCGTTGGACGCAGTGAGACAGACTCGGCGGTAATCTTCAGGGTCGGAGTCCGAACCGTCGGATTCCTATTCAGTTCCTGAGTCGGGCGCCGTGACTTGGTGGACACGTCGAGCTGGAGCCGTGGGCGTCGGAGCCTTTTGGCGATACTTGCCGGATCCGACCGCCGCCTTCTTCTGGCGGTGTTTCGCGCGATCCACCGCCCGCAGCACTTCCTCAAGCTCATCTGCGTCTGGAAGACGTAACAAGGTCAGCCTGTCGGCCAGATCCACATCTCCCAACGTCTCGATGAAGTGATCCACGTGTTCCCGCAGTACCTTGGATCCCCCATCCTTGATCTTCAACTTGGCCCGTAGACCGGCCACATTTAGTCGATGTAGGTATTCCAGCGGGGATTCATCCGATCTGCGGCGAGCATGGTAGTATTGTCGTGCCACCAATCCACAGTACTGGGTCTGGAAGCTGCGCAGCAAATCTGGCCACTTGTTCCTGGTGGATCTGCCCAGCTGCCGATACCAGTTCCTGGCTGGCCCCGCTAGCAGATCCGCAAAGGTCAAACACTTCTCAGCATCCGACGCTTGATCTCTCATGAGGGCCGACTTGACTTTGCTGATCCATGTTCTCGCTCGGTCCTCATCTTGATCCTTGCCCGTGAACTCCTTCAGGTCCGATATGGCTGAGATCCGTACCCTCTGGATCATGGACGATCCACCTGCCCCGGCTGTGGCTGTTGCTACCACTGCTGACGAAGTGGATGGGCCATCCAGATCATCTGGGTCGAACTTATCATGGAAGTTGTCTCCCTCTACTGACTCCATCTCCACGTCCCGTGCTCCATGTTCGTGGAGCACTTGCACTTGTGGCACGGGCGCTCTCATACCCTGTTCGGCCAGGAAACGACTCATCGCAGCTTCGAAGTGCCGCTGCAGGGTGCCCGAGGAAGTGTCGGAAGAGCCTGTGGCCGTCTGGTCCACTGGCGAGACAGGGTCCGTGAGGCGATTACCTCGAGCCTGATCTGACGATAATCCCACTGGCTTCTTGCCGGATCTGGCTCGATCCTGGATGGATTGTGTCAGATCACGCGTAGGGCCTACTGGACCCCGAGCCCTCACGTTCACAGGGGCTTCCTGTCTTCGGACCCCTCGCCCGCGCTTCCAGCATGGATGCCCCGGAGGGTCCTAAAGTCATGCGTCGTGGTTCGGACGACGTGTCTGACTCATCCTCAGCGGCGGATTCGTAGTTCGAGGACGCAGCTTGGCTGATCCTCGGCGATGACACTGGATCCATAGTGCGCGACCTTTCTCCGGTGATGGACTTAACTCTGGCAAAGAGGTCCTGCGTCGCGGATGCTATGAGATCCAGATCTAGCCCGAAGATATCCTCTGCGTCGAACACACCAGCTAGATGCCTGACTCAGTAAGCAAACGTAAGAGATCCTTGACTGCCACCAACTTGTTCGCCGTTTTCGTTGGTGCTCTCACCGGTTCCCTTGGATCTTCGATCTGTCGTGGATTTAGGATCTGCATGACAGGATCTTGATGCAGGAAGTCGCGTAAAGCTTGGTGGCGATACACAAACTCGAGATCCTTGTCGGACCAGCTTGACCTGGATCCAGCTTGGTCTTCTTCCGACTCTGGAGCTTGCATCTTCTTCCGCGTAGTCTTACTCATCTTCGTCTTCTTTCTCGTTTCTTCGACTAGCGGGCTTTGGTTTAGGTACGATGTTGGCTTAACCGGTGAATCTGCAAATGCATACCGTTTCGCCTTCACTTTCCCTTGTTTTGTTAGCGGATCTTGACTTGCGTCAAGATCCGCAGGGGTCCCCGAGGGGACCTGGGGAGGGTAGAGAGGTTTCTCTTCTAGATCCGGATCCACCTCTCTTCCGTCGACAGAGTTCCTCCCAAAACTCCATCGATCCGCGGATCTTGTTTCATTCAGCAGCGTCTTCGTCGATCCGACTTCCGACGACGCCTCTTCCCCTGGCTCAATCTTCACTTGAGCATCTTCTTGGGACTCACGGTGAAATCCCGAGTCACCAAAAGATCCGGGCACGCGCACCATTGTGGTGTAGCGGGATCAACAAAATCTGCGAGATTGCCAGATCCAACTTACCAACTGCGCCCAGACACCGACTAACGGAGGGGGTCCCCGATGATCCGTGTTCTGCTGAACTTTCCTCACCTTGTGTACCCGTCGGTAGGGCGGGATCTTGCTCTCTCGGTAACTTCCGAAGAGTTCAAGTGGTGAAGCTTGAGTGTCTTGGCGAGACGTGGGGATGGGGTGGAGCAGCAGTGGAAAATCTTCACTCTGCGTCCGTGGATGGTTCCGAATCCTAAGCGAATATTCGAGCTTATGGATCCGGGGCCTAGATCGTGGATCTGGCCGTAGGGTTGCCTTGCGGGTGTGTTCCCCTGCCTTTGTAGTTCCTTTAAGTCGTACTTGCCGCCTCCTGTGCCGGGATCTTGAGAGTTGAGAACCTCTAGGGTGTAACCGACCAAGTAGTAAATTTGGTTAACCTGTCGGATCTGCACAAGTAAAGGAAAAGCTCACTAGGTTGTAGGATCTGGCCAATGTATTATCCAGCTATCACTACCAACACTAGATTCGCAATTCCCAACCTTCTCCTAGCTCGTACGGCCAATGTAGTTCCGGCTCTTGAGGGCGGGAAGGCACTTGCGTGATACTGCGCAAATTGAGGACTGTATTGATATTTAAGCCTATACCTGCCTGGATTTCTACCTTCTATGTCTTTCATCTGCTAAATCCCTTACCAGGCTCGGCTGCATGTCTCTTCTTCCCTTGACCCATCATCCCAGCTGTGCTATCTTCAGATCCACCGGATCCATGACGTAATCATCATGGTCACCCTATTATAGGTAGACTCATCCGGATCCAGGTCGCTTGGATCCACTTCACTGTAAGTTTGCACTCGTCGTTGATCTGAGCTCTCCCATCATCCAACATCATCTCGCAACCGTCTGTGATCTCCATTGTCCCACGAAAGTTCGAGATCCACTGTATCCATCATCCCTATACCCTGGATCCAGGTCCCTCCAGGCGGGATCCTCCCTCCATGGATCCGAACTCGGAAGTATGGGATCCGGGGTACCTCGCGGTGGATCTTGACTCCTCATTAGCCGTGGCTACTAGATCCACCTTCAGAGGGCACCGACCATCCTTCCTTCATAGGATCCACACCCGATCCACTCTTGTATAGTATATCCCATATCCATTTAAGTGAATCCAGGTAAGGGTGGATCCGAGATAGGTCTTGGTGGATCTTGCCTTCCCGTACATCACTCATACCAGACGTATCGTCGTTTCATACAGGGTGCTGCTCGTCATGGCTAATCCACCTCAGGCAACTTGCATCCGCGCCGGACGATCCGAATCCTCTCTAATCACTTGAAATTGTCACTGATTCGGGATAGTGACCCCGCGTTAGGTCCATTCTCTTATTTCTGAGAAAGCACTTCACCACAATCGCCTCCTGTACGTTGTCGGCGCTGCACAACAGCGTTCACGACGTGCACTACCAGCATCCACAACCGCCTTCTCCTCTTCGTGACACATGGCTCCCACCAAGCGTACCAGCAAATCGCCGGGCAAGGCCCCATCCACCACTCCTCCGGTCAGCCCATCCTCAATGTCACCCACCGATCTGCGGGCTCTAGTCCAGGCTCTTTCCGATCGGGTGCAAACCTTGACGGCGGGAGCTCCAGATAGACCAAGATGTTACCGACCAAGCTGCGTCTTTGCACGCCACCCAACTCCTAACCTTGCGAGCCCAGGTCCATGACCAGGCTATGGAGATCCAGGGGTGGGAGCACCGTGCGGCCTCTCGTTCTCAGGACCTACGACTCTTGTTGGCTGATCAAGCGGTCGAGATCCGCGACTTGACCGGACGGCTGGATCGCGCCTCCCGTCAGCGAGATGGCATGCGGGACGACAACGACCACCTCCTTGGGGAGATGGCGCTCGCCGGATCCGAGATCCACCAGCTCCAATCCCGGATCCATGACCTCGAGCGGGATTTAAAGGATTCCCAAACTGCTAGTGCGGCCGCGGACGAGAGCTTGGATCGACTCCGTGACGAGTTGCGTCTGACCCAGGAGGATGTGGTGACCAACGACTATGTGGGATCCACCCATGGCGGATCCGCCTTAGGGTCGGCGCGTGGAGGGTCCCCCGCGCCAAATCCACCTCCCTCGTCGCCGGATGTGGCTCTAGCTCGTCTCTGTGAGGAGCTGAAAGATACCAAGGAGTCACTCGAGAATGCTTCTGCTGGGCGAGATTACGCGCTCGAAGAATTCGTACGCGTGACTCAATGCGCGACGAGATCCAAGCAAAGTTGGTGGACACCGAACTCCAGCGTGACAAGGCG
>NW_003307333.1:0-6026 GCF_000142945.1 Phytophthora infestans T30-4
TGTGACGGGATCTTGAGAGTTGAGAGCCCCTAGGGTGTAACCGACCAAGTAGTAAATTCGGTTAACCTGTCGGATCTGCACAAGTAAAGGAAAAGCTCACTAGGTTGTAGGATCTGGCCAATGTATTATCCAGTTATCACTACCAACACTAGATTCGCAATTCCCAACCTTCTCGGAGCTCGTACGGCCAATGTAGTTCCGGTTCTTGAGGGCAGGAAGGCACTTGCGTGTCACTGTGCAAATTGGAGTCTGTATTGATATTTAAGCCTATACCTGCCTGGGTTTCTACCTTCTATGTCTTTCATCTGCTAAATCCCTTACCAGGCTCGGCTGCATGTCCCTTCTTCCCTTGACCCATCATCCCAGCTGTGTTATCTTCAGATCCACCGGATATATGACGTAATCATCATGGTCACCCTATTATGGGTACACTCATCCGGATCCAGGTCGCTTGGATCCACCTCACTGTAATGGTACACTCGCCGTGGATCCGAACTCTCCAATCATCCAACATCATCTCGCAACCGTCTGTGATCTCCGTTGTCCCACGAAAGTTCTAGATCCACTGCATCCATCATACCTATACCCTGGATCCAGGTCCCTTGAGGCGGGATCCTCCCTCCTTGGATCCTAACTCGAAAGCATGGGATCCGGGTCACCTCGCGGTGGATCTTGACTCCTCGTTAGCCGTGGCTACTAGATCCATCTTCAGAGGGCACCTACCATCCTTCCTTCATAGGATCCACACCCGATCCACTCTTGTATAGTATATCCCATATCCATTTAGGTGAATCCAAGTGTGGGTGGATCCGAGGTAAGTCTTGGTGGATCTTGCCTTCTCGTACATCGCTCATATCAGATCCATCGTCATTCCATACGGGGTGCTGCTCGCCATGGCTAATCCACCACAGGCAACTTGCACCCGTGCCAAACAACCCAAATCCTCTATAATCACTTGAAATTGTCACTGATTCGGGATAGTGACCCCGCGTCAGGACCATTCTCTTATTTCTGAGAAAGCACTTCACCACATAGGCTTAAGTATCTATACAGACTCCAATTTGCACAGTAACACGCAAGTGCCTTCCTGCCCTCAAGAACCGGAACTACATTGGCCGTACGAGCTCCGAGAAGGTTGGGAATTGCGAATCTAGTGTTGGTAGTGATAACTGGATAATACATTGGCCAGATCCTACAACCTAGTGAGCTTTTCCTTTACTTGTGCAGATCCGACAGGTTAACCGAATTTACTACTTGGTCAATTACACCCTAGGGGCTCTCAACTCTCAAGATCCCGTCACAGGAGGCGGCAAGTACGACGTAAAGGAAACGCAAAGGCAAGGGGCACACCCGCAGGCTACCCTACGGCCAGATCCACGATCTAGGCCCCGGATCTATAAGCTCGAAAATTCGCTTAGGATTCGGAACCATCCACGGACGCAGAGTGAAGATTTTCCACTGCTGCTCCACCCTATCCCCACGTCTCGCCAAGACACTCAAGCTTCACCACTTGAACTCTTCGGAAGTTACCGAGAGAGCAAGATCCCGCCCTACCGACGGGTACACAAGGTGAGGAAAGTTCAGCAGAGCACGGATCATCGGGGGACCCCCTCCGTTAGTCGGTGTCTGGGCGCAGTTGGTAAGTTGGATCTGGCAATCTCGCAGATTTTGCTGATCCCGCTACACCACAAATCCGGTACGAGCCGAGCGTTCTAGGTACTGCATTTATGCATTTGTGAACAAGACATCGCTAGATCCAGGTAGCAGGACCCTAGATCCAGTCGATAATACACGTGATCTACATGAAGTGTCAGTTGCCAGGGTCTCTAGTTTGCGCCAAGTGGACGAGTTTTCCAGATCCAAAGTCTCTTCAACCCTGGATCTACAAAGAGGAGAGACACGTGGTTACTGGGAGAAACGCCAACATGGTCGATGGTTTGAGCCTACCAAGGGTGAGGTCACTGCAGATCCACCTAAGGTCTGTCTGGTCACTGGATCCTGTGGATCTGAGGATGTTGGATCCATGGATCTGCTAACAGGGGAGTCCCGTGGATACTGGAAGTACCATGCCCCAGGAAAGTGGCTCAGACAAGCCAAGGTAGGGGGCAAGATCAACAATGAAAAAGCAATCCTACTTCTAGATAGTGGTGCCGAGGTGTCTATACTGGATACCGCCTTTGCTCGTAAGGTTGGGTGCCAAGTGGATGGGAGTCGGATCCAAGATTTTGTTGGGATTGGTGAAGGCTTGTACCGCACGAATGGAAGAACGCGGATCCAGATCACGCTGGCAGGTTGTTTGGTGTATTGGTTTGACATTTGGGTTGGAGATCTCGCTGGTCAAGACGCCATCCTCGGGATGGATTTCATGGTGCCAGCCGGAGTGAGGTTGGATCTGGCGGATGGGACACTTTGTTTCCCTGACGAGATGCGGATCCAGCTCAGCGGACGGCGGCCGTTGTATGGGGCGAAGATGAGGATCATAAGGGCGGATAAGACAACCTGGATCGAGCCCGGGGAAACCTGGGAGCTGCCAGATAGGTTAAAGTGGGTGGAACATGAGAAACTGTGGGTCACTCGGGGCGAGAAATGGGTGCCTACCGTAATCCAGGGACCAGGTCGATCACAATACCTCCAGGTCACGAACGTCAGCGGCAAGAGACTATTACTGGACCATTATGAGGAGATCGGGCGATGGTTGGACAAGGACGGTATCCCTAGGCGACCTGGATATGTGTCAGTGGGATCCCGTCGTTACAGAGAATGGCAGAATCTGGCGTACGAGGCGACTACCGAGGTCGAATCTCTCGGGGAGGGGGAGCTCCCGGCGGAGCCAACTGGCCCCTTGGTGGATCGGCCTTCATACCCAACTCCGCGAAAGATCCTGCAGAGGTATCGTCGGATTGAGATCCAAGCGATAGAGGTGGGTTCCAAGACAGGGGATGATCCCCGGAGCAAGCCCCTAAATAACTCAGGGTCGGTGGATGAAGGATCGCAGAGGGCTGAAGCCAGGTCGCCAGAACCCCGCTAACCTCCGAGTGGATCCTAGCTTTTCATGGGACAAAGTGCCTGGAACCTTATCGGGAGTGGCAACACTAGTCAAACAAGAACCGTCGTGTTTAAACTCGCTCGATGATCAAGTCGATCCAACTGGTGGCTTCCCCGGTACCAGGGTACCTGACCCCACGAAGACAGAAGGACTGACAGGTGAAAGAGGGTCGCGGTGCTTGGATCCAATGGTGGATCCGACGAAGGCGGAAGATGAATAAGTCTGCTACCATGAAGGCGGGGATCTACACGCCGAGGATCTTGGAGAAGGCCTGGCGGTGATCCCGGAGGTACCACTGACAACAGAGGAGGTCTCGATTGACGACATCCAGGTGAATCCAGGGGCGAACGAACCCGCGGAAGTGGATCGGCTGCGTCAGAAGATCTGGGAGAGCCGACATCTGCTGATTGGTAAAGGTAATGCATTACCGCCCGCTGCCCGCGGAGTCAAATGTGACATCGATGTCGGCGACGCGAAACCGATCGCTTAAAGGGTGCGGAAGTTGGCGCCTCAGCTCCAAGAAAAACTATCGGATCTGATTAAGGGCCTGCTGCAAGCCAAGATCATCAGTTTCTCAACGTTCCCCTGGGCATCTCCGGTGGTAATCATCATCAAGAAGAACGGTGTGGATATACGTCTGTGCATTGATTTCCGGATGGTTCACAGCCTGACCCGACTGATGGTGTATCCGATGCCTCTAATCAATGAGCTATTGCAAGACTTGGATAAAGTGCTCTGGTACTGTTCTCTAGATATGGCAAGTTGTTTTTGGGTGGTGACGATGACGGATCGAGCTCGCGCAATATCCGCATTCATCACACCGTCCGAACTGTTCGAATGGAGGTGGATGCCCTTTGGTTTGAAGAACGCGCCTCAGATCTACCAACGCCTGGTCGATAACGCCCTCTACGGATTTACCCGAATACCGGAACCCGGAAGGGGTGGATCCGGGGAAGATCATACGGAAGTAGATTTATTCGAAGCAGGAGAGCCAGGGGATCCCGGGACCCCGTCTGTGTAAGGACGCAGATATTATATCGACGACATTCTAATCCCGGCAGAATCGTGGGATCAGCTGTGCGAGAGAGTGATATCGCTACTGGAGGCGTGTGCTAAGTGGAATCTCTCCATCAGCGTGGTGAAGAGCTATTGGGGGATGCGCAAGGTGGATTACTTAGGCCATCGAGTCTCCAAGGAGGGGTTGGAGGCGAATCCTAAGGATCTGTCTTTCGTTGGCAGACTTGTCCTTCCCACAGTCGTTACGGGCGATGCAATCCTTTCTTGGGCAGTTTGAACTACTACAGTCGGTTCATCGAGGATTACGCACTGTTTGCTGCGGTACTCTATGAATTGAGGAAGGTAAAATTTGCTGCGATGACCACTTCGGCTGTCCGGATCAAAATCCAACAAGCTCTGGCCCTAGAGATCCCGGATCCACGAAGGGATCCAATTAGTACGACGCCGGAAGATGACCTAAAACAGGAACTGGATCCACACCGGGACCAACGGGAAGAGGATCCAATCTGGATAGAGACGACGGAGGAGAACTCGGAAAAGGTGGAGCCTCGGTGGACCCGAGCTCAGCACGCGCTCGTGGAGCTAAGGAACAGGATCGCGACGACGCCCATCCTCCGCCATTTCGATCCGGAACGTCAACCTAAAGTGATAGTGTATGCCAGTGACTGGGCAGTCTTAGCAGCCTTGGTACAAGAACAAGAAGGCATCCGTCATCCAGTCACCTTCGTCAGCCGGACACTGAAGCCGAATGAACTGAACTACGGAGCGGTGGAGAAAGAGATACTCGCGCTCCTGCGCGTGTTGGATCTGAATTACAACCTGCTGGTGGGAAGATCCATCCGGATCCTGACCCGACACTCTACGCTAGTGTGGTGTTGGAAATCCCACGTGAACTCTAGCTACAGATGTAGTTAGGATGTTCCCACAACAATACGTCTACTAGGATAGTAAACGATCGTTCGGGCGGACCTGAAGACCCCAGTTCTGCCCTTGCACCGGGACAAACTGGACCTTGTAAACTACTTATATAGGCCAACCAGTAAAATAAGAACACGCTACTAGCACGAGCAAAGCTAGCAGGTGTTTTGAATCCTTGTGGTCCCAACAGCGGAAGGGTACCAGGCACGGGTAAGCCTTTTACGAGATCACCGAGTGTTCAACACTCGGCTGGAAGAAATAAAAGGGAGGCAATTCAAGCACTCCCAGTCGTGCAAATAGGCAACAATAAGCCGTCACGTAAAACCTCCCGATAATAATCGGCCAATACACAAAGTCTCTTGGCCTTGCCGGATGAACCCTCGCTACAGAGCTTCGAGTTCACCGACAGGCATAACACACTCAAACAAGCTTGACCTGACGCTTACCTTGAAGCCGGACGTCGCTCTGTGTGCTTGAGTGGAAATTCTGTTCTGTATTTAAGCTTACCCTTTCGGGTCTATTCCTAATAAGAAGTCCAAATCAAGTATACAAATATCAAGTGAACAATGATCCGTTATGGATCTTCTTGCATACCAAGCGTCGTCTGCACTGTCGCATGAGCATCTTTAACGGTCCGCGCCCTGTCCCAGACGGTGAACGTGTCTTCCAAAGGTCGCTGAGTATTCCGCGAACTCATCCCAACCGCCACTGAGGGTTCGTACCGTAGATGGTCCGCTGAATGCGAATCCGGCCAGTCCATTATTAATAATAAGGACAGCCTGGATTCAGTGACATAGGGCCGTATCCGATACTTGTTGAGAACTCGGAGGTGACGCCGTCGAGTCCCTTGCACCTTGGCATCTCCGTACATCACATGACCGAGGGTTCGTTGCTTGAACATCTTGGGCGGTGTCACGTCTTTGTCGACGGGTGATAATCCGCAACTACGGAGAAATCACTACACCACAGATCCACCCAGATCAACAATTCTGTGTATCCTTTGAACGACTTGGGTAACGAGGGGATGTGATCCATGGCTATGATT
>NW_003307334.1:0-6050 GCF_000142945.1 Phytophthora infestans T30-4
CACCTGTCATGAACACTGAGAACAGCGTGTTCAGAGTGGGTAACAGAGTTCCACTCACGGTCGCCCAGACCATAACTGAAGAGGAAGACGTCGGATACGCTTCCTGTGTGAGTAACACAGTGCCACACGCGGTCGCCCAGACCTTAACTGAAGAGGAAGGCGTTGAACACGCTTCCTGTGTGGGTAACACAGTGCCACACGCGGTCGCCCAGACCTTAACTGAAGAGGAAGGCGTTGAACACGCTTCCTGTGTGGGTACAACAGTACCACACGAGGCCACGAGTGCCTCGGATGTCGTAGCGACGACATCCCTAGACGTGGGCAGCAAAGCTCCCCGTCACAGAAGCCGTCGGCAAAGACGCCGCCGCCGCCTCAAGTCGGATCCGAACTTCGTTCCGATCGACGTCGCTTCAAGCGACTCGGAGTCCAGGGCCCGGGCTCCTCCGACAAGGCCGGTGGAAGAGTGTTATCACATCTTCGATAGCGAGACGGGTTTACCCGTCAAGGCATCTGGTGTCCACTTGGAACCGTTGCCAGAGGTTGCAGAGATACTGAACCTCGAGGAAATGACGGCTGAGTCTTTCCTGGCCAACCTCAAGGCTGGAGAGATCGCTGAGATGGTACTCATGAGACCTGAGACCACTCAGGAGGAGCTGAACTCCTCCTCTGTCTTGGACGAGAACGTCCTGGAAGACATGAACAAGCAGCGTCAGGCGCGCTTGGGTTCTGAGATTCTCAAGAACCCCAAGGATCCGGTGTATCCTTTGGTGACGGAGTATGCGGACGTGGTGAATAAACACCCACCGACCCAACTCCCACCGGATCGAGGCGTACGGCACGAGATTGATCTCGTGCCCGGCACAAAGTATTGTGTCACGAGGCAATGGCCTCTCCCGCGCGAACAGTGCGAGGTCATTGATGCCTTCTTCGCCGCGAAAGCGAAGGCAGGCATGGTGCGGGAGTCGAAATCCCCGCACTCGACGCCGACTTTCTGCGTTCGTAAGCCGAACGGAAAGTGGCGTCTGGTTCACGCTTATAACAAGCTGAACAACGCAACGGTGCCGGCCCAAACACCGATCCCACGAAAGGATGTGTTGTTGAACAACATGGCCGGGAGCGTACTGTACAGTGCGCTGGATTTGGTAGACGGATACTACCCAAATCCTGATGCGAGAGAGTGACATCCCGCTCACCGCGGTAAGCACTCCAAGCGGCATGCTTGGGAGTGGCTCGTCATGCCGCAGGGCTTGTCTAACGCCCCGGCGACGTTCAATCGCCTGGTGACGCAATTGTTCCGCCCTTTGCGTACCTTCGTACAGACGTACTTCGACGACATTTTCGTCCATAGCCGTGCCGAGGGAGGCAAGACGGCCATGGAGGTGCATCTAGGACACCTCCGTCGAGTGTTGGACGTGATGCGAGCGAACAAGCTCTACGCCAACATCGACAAGTGCGTTTTCGCGTCACCAGAGATCAAAGTTCTCGGTTGCTTCGTAAGCAACGTGGGCGTTCGGGCTGACCCAGACAAGGTCAAGGCCAAAGCAGCATGGCCGACGCCCCGATCCCAGAAGGATCTTCGAAACTACCTTCACAAGTACAGCGCTGGGTACGCGGGCTTCGCTAAGCCCTTGTCGAGCCTCCTTCAGAAGGACGTCGACTGGCGCTGGGAGCAAGAGCACCAGGATGCTTTTGACAGCATCAAGGCCAGTCTCCAAGAGGCCCCTGTCCTGGCTCTGCCGGACGAGACGAAGCCGTTTAGCGTCGTCTGCGATGCCTCCGATTACGCCATCGGGTGTGCATTGCTGCAGGACATCACGGCTGGACAGGAACGAGTCATCTCATTCCAGTCCCGGCAGCTCAAAGCCGCCGAGCGGAACTACCCTGTCCATGACAAGGAGCTCCTGGCAATGAAATATGCCCTTGTGAAGTTCCGTGTTCACCTTCTGGGCTCTACGCCCTTTGTGATCTACACAGACCACGCGTCCTTGAGGACGGCGACTAACTCGCCTCACCTCTCCCAACGGATGGCGAGGTGGCTGTCCTTCTTCGCGGAATATAACTTCCGCGTCGAGTACAAGCCGGGCAAGCTCAACGTTCTTGCGGACGCCCTCTCTAGGCGTCCCGACTATGAGTTGGCCCACATCACGCGGGTGACAACGGATCTATATGATCGGATACGCATGGCGTATCGGGACGATGAGGCTGTCGCGCCTATCGTCAAGTTCCTTAAGGCCGGAACGAGCGCGAAGTCCGACTGGCTCTCGTCGCGACAGCGCTCACGGCTCCACCGATATGAGTTGCAGGAGGGCCTCCTCTATTATCGGGTGGAGCCCACTGATCCTCCACGGGTGGTCGTACCCAACGACGAGGATCTGAAGTTCGACATCCTCGCGGAGGCGCATGACGCGCCCTCCAGCGGCCACTTGGGCCACGAGAAGACCTTTCTGTCGGTCTCTCAGTCCTTCTGGTGGACCCACATGTACAAGTGGGTCGCCCGGTACGTCAAGACATGTGAAACATGTCAGCGGGTTAAACCCGCAGGGCACTCTTCGGCTCCACTACAGAGCCTGCCCGTACCGGCTGATTGTTGGAAGTCGATGAGTCTTGACTTCATCTTTGGGCTTCCCGCCGACGGACACGGCAACACCGGAATTTTGGTGTTCGTGTGTCGGCTGAGCAAGATGGTACATCTTGCTCCAGTTCCCGTCACTATAACGGGCGAACAAACCGCAAGGTTGTTCGTCGATGGCGTGTTCCGCTATCACGGTCTCCCGGAGACGATTGTCTCGGACCGAGACCCGCGGTTCACTGCCGCGTTTTAGAAAACGCTGTTATCTTTACTGGGAACTCGTCTGCAGATGTCCACTGCGGACCATCCGCAGACCGACGGCCAAACAGAGCGCGTCAATCGAGTGCTCGAGGACACTCTGCGCAGTGTGTGCGCGGCAGCACCACGTACGTGGTCGACGCAGCTCCCAGTTGTTGAGTTTGTGCTCAACAACGCGGTGCACGCGTCCACGGGGCTCACACCGTTCTACTTGAACGGCTTCCGCCACCCCAGAGTGCCTCTTACTCTTCGAGGAGACACTGACTCCTCTATTCTAAGTGGGGGAGAGGCTCGGAAAGCCCTTTCCTCCCAGGTCTCGGATGTGAGGCCAGTTTCGCTGCGGAAACAGGTGGAATCCTTTATGGATACCAAGCTGAACATTGTCAGCAGGGTCCGCGATGCCATGGCAGCGGCCCAAGATAAACAAAAGGAGTACTCGGACAAACAAGGAAGAGGAAACTTAAGTATATTCGAGGCTGGTGACTTAGTGTTGCTAGACACGAGGAACCTACCCTGTAGACACTGTTAGCTCTGTCGGCAGCAACAAACTGAAGCACCGCTTCATCGGACCTTTTGCAGTCCTGGTCAGACATGGTGCGTCGTACACCATCGACCTTCCAAAGTCAATGACGACGCACCCGACGTTCTATGTCGACGTCTAGCGTACTTGACCGCAGAGTGCTGACTCGCAGACCCCCTTGACCCAGCTCTCGAAGCGAGACCGTCACAGTCGTCGACGAGGGCGTCGAGCAGGCACCCAAGCTCGGTCGGGACGGCAAGGCTGCGGTCAAGACCGTACGCCGGAGGGGCTCCATACGAACGGACCCCGGCGCCATACGCCGAGTACGCTGAGTACGCCGGGTACGCACCATACGCGTACGTCTGGGAGTGTGCCGCAGGCGGCTCCGGACGTGGCAACAAAGCCTCGATCCGTCGGATCATGCGAAAGGCCTCGTCCAGATCGGACGAAGAGGCCCGGCGGTCCACCCGCAGGTGCAGGCTCGCGACCTCTCGCTCCACCAGGTCCAGGCGACCCGCAAGACGAGCGAACTCGCCCTGATTCCCGGCCTGGGCGGCAGCATTACCGCCAGTCCCAAGGCCAAGTGCAATCTCAAGCACGAGGAGACGTTGACGGAGGCGGTCAACCTCAGGGTCCCGTGTCGGACCCGCAGTCGGAGCACTCGAACGAGAGTGGCTCTCGGGAGGCGCCGAGTACTCGTACTCGTACGAGGGCACCTCCGCCCCTGCTTGACCGGAATGGAGAAGTCCACTTCCACGTGGAGCGGATCCTCCAGGAGCAACGGTGTCGCGGGAAGCGACAGCTCCTCGTGAAGTGGAGGGGTTATGCCCACTCCGAGAACTC
Organism: Phytophthora infestans T30-4; assembly: GCF_000142945.1. Lineage (NCBI taxonomy): Eukaryota > Oomycota > Peronosporomycetes > Peronosporales > Peronosporaceae > Phytophthora > Phytophthora infestans. The sequence goes on from NW_003307334.1 coordinate 4,191, forward strand.
GTGGGAGCCGATTGAACGGCTCCTGATTGACTGCCCGAAGGCTGTCGCAATCTGGGAACAGAAGCGGCGGCAGCTTCATAAGTAGTCCGGGGCTTCTTGCCCGACCGGGGTACGGATGATGAATACATACCGTACCCGCGCTCATCGTGAGCGCTAGAAGCCGCGCGCTTCAGGATGTCCCTTGGCAGCATACGCTTGCTGATCAAGTGGGCAAACCTCACACGAAGATCACGCTGGTCCAGGATGTGGGACAGCTGCTGATCTTCATGGAGTTCCCATAACTCCGTGGGCGAGTACTTGAGAGTCTCCACCCACGCCCAGAACATGTCCTCACAAGAACTCCACGTGGGGCAGCTCTCGTTACCCAGGGGTATCCCCAAACAGGATAGAGACCACCCCGGGTCTCGGGCTTCTTACGACAAGTCGTGAAGTCCTTAAGGGGAATGCGGTGTGGCGCGAGAAGCACACACCGAGCAGCCTCCAAGTTGTCGACGAACAACTGTTCTTTCTGAACAAGGGCTCGTTCATAGATGCCCCTAGAAGTGTGGCCGCCCACAAGGCCACGAGGAGCGACGAGAACCTCCAAGAAGAGGTCAGCCCCAGAGGTCTCCTCGGGAGGCCAATACCCTCTTGAGTTGATGGCAGCTCCCTGGCTGACGGGTGCTGCCACCGAACCCCCACGCACACGCTGGGCAGCTTGGAAATCCTCCTGCTGCTGGTCGAGGTCATTCGAGACCTCCCGGGGCTCAACAATAGCACCCTCCTCTTCCTCTTCTTCCTCCTTCTCCTCCTCTTCATCCGAGGAGCCGAAGAGACTTTGATAGGAGCGTCGAGTCTCCTTCTCCTCGCGGAGTGGAGACTTAGAGGCGGTACGCTTCTTTAAGGGCTTGGCGCCTTCGGCTTTAGAGGCCTTAGCGCGCGCAAGACCCTCGGCAAGCGAGAGACGTTTGCGAGGACTCCCTTCCTCATCGCCACCGGCTTTGGGAGTGCCCTTAGCCTTAACGGCCGGACTCTCAGAGCGCACAGAGGTCCTGGGACTGTGATCACCGTGATCACTAGCGGACGACTGCACGCTGTCTTCTTTGTGCTCACTGGGCACTGGGCTGTGCCCTCCCACAGAGCCCGCAGGAGCATCATGAGTGCTCTCGAACTCGGCATCGTCCTCACTGCCCGAGTTGAACTCATGTTCTACGAACCGAGGGTTCGGACGATTGTCTGAAGACGAGGGCGACGGACTGCGGCGCCTGCTTGCGCGCTTGTCCGCAGCCGCGTCACCCGAGGATCCGATCGCCTCGGAGGCCACCTGAGTAGCCTCCTTGAGTGCAGAGCCTTTGCCGTGAGGCTTAGTGCTCTTGGCCTGCGCCTTACCCGCTGCAGCCTTGGAGCGTGTCTTAGCACCGCTCTTAGCAGTGCCACGAGGCATGTTAACGGTCGAGGTGGAGACCTTGACGAAGAGCGCACAGGTTGCTGCTCGAGGCTCTAACTGTAAAGTGAGCCTCCCCCCGCGCTCGCGCGGCCGAGTCGATGGTTTTCGACTTTGAGAATGAGAGTTTGTGACGAACATCTCTTCATTCTGATTGGTCGGTAAACCGAACCTAAGTGGGGGAGGATGTAACGGGGTACGTAGCACTAAGTGTACCCTGGTTACATGAAGTGTGACACTTCACACTTCAGGAGTATGACATGTCATACTCCGGGATATTTGGTACAAGGTACCAAGGTCATTCAAAACCAACCATTGGTTTTATGACATTACATTTCTATAGGTAACTGATAGTTTGTATTAACCTCAAACTTAACCTACCTATAAATATACTGAGTTTACAATCTACCTTATTTAGGTCACTTCGCCCTCTTAAT
>NW_003307335.1:0-6065 GCF_000142945.1 Phytophthora infestans T30-4
TAGTAGCTCGACGATGACGTACAAGCCAACGAGCGCCGTTTTTGACTATATCTATCGACCCGATGTGCTTGAGATGGCGTCTCTCATGGACTTCACAAAATATTGGAAAAAGGAGAATAATGTAAGTGGAGAGCATTTCCTTTCCAATCACGGTCAAGCTACTACTTATAGTTTACACAAAAGAAAATTTCCTGCAGTCGCTACCCTCATTGGAAAACGATTACCGGATGCTCGATCGGACAACGTGGAGCTCGAGGCACAACTTACGCTTCAACAATCTTTACTGGTACTGTTTAAGCCGTTCCGACGACGTGGAAATTTTCCAAAACAAAACCTCAGCGATTTCTATGTAAAATGGTGGAGAGATGAAGCACCTGAAATTGCCCGTCAGTTCTTACAAAACTCCAACGATTACTATACGTCGCGAGAATTAGCGAGGAAACGGTCAGATGCCAATATGGAGCAATTTAGAGCTATGGTGGATGGAGATGACTACTCAGACGACGGCAGCAACTACGGTGCGTCGGAGCAAGCTGAAGAAGCAATATTTGTTGATGGCTCAAGTGATGACATCCCAGAAGATTATTTTTCGGCATCGCCTACCACAAAAAATATATATTACTACTAGAGTTAGGGGAAAAGTCATCGATGCTTGCAGCAAGCTCGAGCTGTCTCACTTTTAAGCAGGATAATCTGGCGATACCACAGCTTTCTGACGATGAATGGAGGTCACGAATTGCAATGGCTGAAGAAAAATCAACATTGCCTGCATTGAATGACGAGACACTCGTGCAATGCTCTGATAATCCCACTCGCGTACGAATGGTTTTTAATAATGGTGAGAATGATGAGTATTGGCCGAATCCTTTTGACACCAGAAGTATTGGAAATACAATACTCCGTGCGAACGCATCACTCCGAGAGGTGTCAGTTTGTTTTCAACTGAACCGTAAGCAACACAAAATGTTTGTTCGCGCTGGCTCAAGATTATTGCAGTCATTGACAGCCGCAAGTTGTGACAACATGGATCAAATGATTGGGTTTTTAGTCGGTTCCCCAGGAACAGGAAAAAGCTTAGTAATTAAAGCTCTCCAAGCACTTGCAAAATCTTGGGAAAGCTCAGATGCAGTTGAAACAGTGGCATATCAGGGTGCTGCTGCGAAGGCTGCAAATGGACAGACCATCCATAAGCTTTTTCAATGGGGGATAAACACGAACATGACGTCGAAGCGATACAGTATTCAACAGCGAGAGCGATTTGCGCGGTTAAAGATGCTTATTATGGATGAAACATCGACTACAGATGCTAAGTTTATTGACTGCGTGACTTAAACCAGAAACCGGATGTATTTTTTGGTGGAATTCACGTACTATTTGTGGGCGATTGACTTCAACAACTCTCAGTTGCTGGTGTTCCGGCGTTTGTCGACCATCCCCCACAGCCTACGTCTAACCCGACCTCAAGAAACAACCCCCCACCTATTTTGCGAGAATACGCGGAATTCAGGCTTACCAACAGATAAACGAGGTAGTTTTTCTTGAGGAAAACATGAGACATCGAGCAGACCCAAAATGGGCCGAAATTCTCGAGAGATGGAGATATGGGAATTACACTGAAGACGACATCGATTACGTGAATAACCAATGCTACAGTGATAACTGGAAGTCGTCTGCAATGGATACTAAATCGTTCTGTCCGATTATCGTCACTTCGAACACGCTTCGTTGTGAATTTAATGATCAATCGGCAGAATGTTATGTTGTCGACAGTCCAAAACCTTGCATCAGTACCCCGCCATTATTTCGAAGTCTCGTTTCCAGATATCCCGATCCCAACAAAGTAGCTTAAAGAATATTCGTGACGACAAAACTGGTAATATGGCCATTGTGTTGAATCTAGCAGTTGGGATGCCAGTCCAGTGCACTATAAATGTGAGTCGAGCACTGGAGCTAGCCAATGGTACAATCGGTCACGATCAATATCCAACCCGACCAACATGACACGACTCGATTGACGACGCGAAAAATTTAAATTGGACGATCAGGACTTCAGCTTAAGTGTGTGTCTTCACACGAAACCCCCCGCCATCGTCTTTATTCAACTACTGGAATACGACAAATCGCGATCAATAGTGGACGGACTTGCACCAGGAATTGTCCCCGTACAAGCACGTGAAAAACCTGGGATCTCCATTACTCTACCAGACCGTTCAATTGTTCCAGCATTTTTCGCTTACGTCAGAAAAGTGCCAAGGTCTCACCGTTCAGAAGCTAATTGTTGTCCAATGCGTCACCACACACGAAATCAGCCACAACGTTCGTCGTTTTACGTGGCAGTGACACGAGTAAGGACACCCTCTCAAATGTTTCTTACAGAACGGCTTCTTTGGATAATTTGCGCTACTTTGTTCCAAGTCAGGCTGTTTTGAACGAAACGCAGCGACTTGAGAATCTAGAGCGCAATTGTGACGAACGCCATCAACGCCGTACTAGCCCGTAGCACTACAATGCATAATGCGAAAGATAAAAGGGTGATGATCACTAACGATAATTATGGCCAATTCTTATAGCTGGTAAAAGAATATTTACGTTCTTACAGATTATAATGGCGCACTAGTTAGATTAGCCATGCCGTTCATGATGTTTTACTACTCTTGGTGCTACAACAGCCACTACTTGCATTCAAAAGATGCATCAAGTTTTTTGTATCCCTGTTGCTCGTCTAAGAGGTCCACTCCATCCTTTTTGATCTCATTACGCTCGCATGTACTTTTTGGCGTTTGGACGTCGCGACGCAGAAGTTGCCCTCTTGCTATCAGTAGTAGAGCTTACATTTCCATCAGATCCACAACTTTTTAATGCTTCTGCAACTCTACACAGCTCATACGCCATTATATTAGCATATTTCTCCACATACTGCTTCTTCATGCAGTCATCTTCATTTTCTTTTTTTCAAAAGCCTCTCAAAACAACGAGATTATGGACATAGAGTTGCACGCGCGCACAACTTATCACGAGTCATTATTCACTAACAACGCTAGCGTAAATTTCAAAGCTCGCCCGCGCACGCGCGGCTTAGTATTAAGGGGTTTTCCATGCGCGAGGTGCGTTTGAACATGGAAGAGTCCGATGTTGAAGTAGTAATCCTGGACTACTACAAGCTTTTTCAACCAGAATATTATGGCCAACCGGCTAAGCGACTGCTTCACACACGCATTCCGACGCACGGAGAAGTGCGAGTGGCTCGCGACCTATTTAAAGCCCATGGGGTTGAGGAAATAGTTCAAGCGGCAGTTCCGATACACTACCCAGGCCGCTGCTGGTAGCCCACACCTCCTGTTCAGCATCATTGGTGACAGAACGATGAGATTAGAGCGGCATCTCCAGCGGTACAAGGACGCGAAGCGCAAGCCTGAACCGCGTGACTGTGACCAGTCGATCACGATCTTGGTCGACCGAAACTGAAGTCCAATGACAGCTACAAACCGACGTATCCAGCCCCAGCTGCGACGACGACAAAGGCCTCGGTTGCGAGCCGACCGGCCAACACTTCATCGAAACCTCCGCCATCGCCATGTCCGAAGTGCAACCAGATGCATAACCTTCGAGATTGAACGAAGGCGACAGAGCAGAAGAAGCACCGTATTTGACAGCGTCTTCGGGAAGCTAAAAGAATGAAGAAGGCTCGAACCAAGCGACTTGGTGGGTACGTGTCCGACCAAATGTCGCTCAACAATGTGTTGCCCCGATAGTGGGTCGGTCTCTATAGGCACTTCTTTCGGGAAGGTATTGGCACGCCATCCGGGGGTCAATTTCAGGACGCAGACACAAGCGTCAAATGCGAGCTTCTTAATGCACTCGTCTGCAGCCGGATCTTCGGTTCACACTGGGCTAGAGCCGATAAGAAGCCCAAGTTGCATATGTAGATCCACACTACTGCCGGATAAGTGGAACCGATGGAACCTGTCTTGGGTGTCGATGTGAATGACAGCGAGTTCATTGTGATCTTCTGATGAGGCTCGGGATCAATGTGGAGCACAAGTTGGAGCGATTCACCATCCACGGTGATATAGAAGCTGCTGCTGATCCTGTTGAGCTGGAAGCCGACGAGCTGCCTGTCAACAGAGACAGATCAGTAACCATTATTGGTGATGACACTTTAATGATGTGAAAAGCCTTATCGATCGAGCTGTGGAGAGCGGATTCCCTTTTGACGAAGTAGAACAACTAGAAACTATCCGTTACGCCTACGATTCGTAGAAACAGGAAATTGGCAATGTCCAGAAACCAACATACCGCCTCTCGTAATGCGTTTCCAGCATAAGCCTCGATCTACCAAAGGTAAGCTCGCCCCCCCCCCCCCACACACACACATATATTCGAAGCTTCCAGCTAATCTTTAACAGGTTTGGGTCAATCTAGACTAGACTTGGTGTATGAGAACCCACGCAGGCGATGGGAGGAGAGCCCCGTCTTGTCGGTCATGAAATCTATGAACCGATGGACCTACGACAGGCCGCATTCTCAACGAGCAAACAGATGTGATGTCCGCCGTGATGTCCATTCTATCGCTAAAGTTTTGAAACTAGCACGTGCAATGAAACACGCTGGATTATTCGATCATCGAGCGGTGTTTTGGCAGCTATGAACCATTTTGGATTCTTCAATATCTAAACGTTTTTAGCAGCTATGAACCACTTTGAATTCTTCAATATCGAAAGGGTATTGGCGGCTTCCCCTAGACGAAGTCTACGAAGCGTTTTTGCGTACATGACGGACGAGAAGTTCTTCATACAACAGCGAGTTCCATAAGGCAGCAGCGATGATGACATCTTCTACGATGCAGGAAGGTTTAAGCGTCTACTCTACTATAAATAATCCGGATCGATGACCAGCTATGATACGCTGATGACATCGATGTATACCCCGCCGTTAGGTATGCTGATCCGATTCGGACTCAAGCTGAGCGCCAAAACGTCCGGCCTCTACGCGACCAAGTAAAATGATGAGTAAACTGGATCGATCAAGATGGAGCACAACACCATCTGAAATGTATCAACACGTTAACGTTCATGTCGTACCCAAATAATGCTGACGAATTTCAACTGTTCAGTTTGACCATCAGCACAAGCGCGACACCGTCATAGACTACGCTTCACATGTGTCACCTTTTAAACTCGGCTTGACGCCTCCCTGGCAAGGCCACGAAGTGCTAGACTTGCTGTAGCTGGTTTCGCGATAAACCCAACAATGAGGGGCGCTCGGCATCCTTCAAAAACAAGGAGAAGATCGGCAAAGCAGCCGCTCTCTAGCTTCCGATAATAAGGCGACCACCTATCCGTTCACTGACGCTTCGGGCATCAATTGGGCCTCCGACCCGGGGAAAGCTGCTACCGACCAAAAATACAATCTGATCATATGCAGGAGAGGGACATTCCCAGACAGCTAGCCAAACTGGAATGTTATCGAGAAGTAGGCGCTCCCGATGGTGAATGTGCGTGACAAGTTCGACTGTCTCCTGCTTAAGGCCGCAGCCATTCAAGATGTACTGCGACCACAGGAGCTGATACACGTGTTTACACTACACGCGGAAGTGAAGAAACACGTACGTAGTAAGCTACTCCGATGGGTAATGAAACTGATGAACAACTGATACGTAATCGAGCACGAGCCGGTAACTGACACCATATGGACCGACTTGATTTCCAAATGGACAGGAAGACACGCCGTGACCTCAGCTCTGACGTGACTGAAGGCTATGCGATCTTTGCGATCTTTGCGATCTTTGCGACCGGCTACCACTACGACTACAGTTGTATCTACATCAGAGCCTGAGGACGCTGAGAAAGTCTGAAACGGAGTTGTACCTGTTTCCTACAGCCTTTTTGGTCAAATTTCCCGACTTTGAGAATGGGGTCGTTAAGCTTATGGCTGGCAGAGAGAATATCCTGACTAGAGGAGAACGAGCAGCTGTAGTAAAACTTCTCCAGACCTCCGATACTGTGGCGACGGGACCGCAGGAGGAAGGTGAAGATGCCCATCAGTCCTTTGCCGAAGCTGCGTTG
>NW_003307336.1:0-6079 GCF_000142945.1 Phytophthora infestans T30-4
ACCCTCAATTATGTATGTGCCATCCTACACCAACACCATCGTTAAGCACACGGAAGTGGATCGAGTCCACTCGGAGCTCAGTATGCGGATGATGCTCGGTCAAATGTCATACTTCTGAAGTGTGACGTGTCACACTTCCGGTCACCAGGTATACACTTAGCGCTCTGTACCCCGATACATCCCCCTCACTTAGGTTCGGTTTACCGACCAATCAGAATGAAGAAGTCTGCGTCACAAACTTTCATTCTCCAAGTCGAAAACCTTCGACTTGGCCGCGCGAGCAGAGCGTTGCCCCACCCTCCAGTTAGAGCCCTCGAGCAGAAATTTGTGCGCTCTCTATCGCGCCCGCCTCTTCAACTGTTTAGAATGCCTCAGGAGCGAAAAAGCCACAAGTTAAACCTGGGCAACTTTCATTTTAACCCAGGCATATGAAGATTGTGAATTGACAGAAATACGGGATCCCAAGATACATGTGGTAAGATTAGAACAGCTGTGCAGTTCATTACTATCGATAGAGTAGTCATATGAGATAACAATTTTATTAATATTCCTAGTTTTATGATTGACATATTTCGACGCCTTACCGCTTCGATAACTGCACGTAGCCAAATCTGCTTCAGTGCAGAATTAGTCTTGACTCACCGGGTCGCGATGGAGTACGACTGGCGTACGTTTGCGTGGAAAATGCTTCGTCGACCACGTGATGACAGCTCGAACTCACCAGCCACGTTGAATTCTGCCTCAGTGCACATTTTGTGTTGGCCTTCATTTTTGTTATTTGTATCTTGAAACATCACAACTAGACTCTCATGTAGCGTTCCGCCAATTTAAACGAGTAGCGTATGCACTAAAAACTTGTAGTTTTTCAAATAAATGCTGTATTATGCCATAGTGCACAATTAGTCTTAGCTTATCGGGAGTTATTACTTAGCAGTTAAATACTCACAAGTTACTATCAATCACTATATATGCTCTAGAGCATAATTATTGAATCTGGAACATAATTATGTAGGCGTTTCGCCTACCGGAAGATTGGAGCTGCTTGTAATAGATCTGCTTCTAATTCTGGAGCTTGCACTACTAGGTGCAGAGCAAGAATCGAAGATCACCTTCAGTCGGAAAATCAAAACACTATGCGAGCTCATGCTGCCGTGTGGCTTTTCGCTTCAGATAATGGATCTATATACGCTCAGAAGTACGCTCGAGATAGATTGCAACTACAGGGGACATATCTACGCGTATCGGACAGTAAATGGCTGCTGAATCGAGGCGGTGTTGCGTTGAGAGCTGCTTGGAGTGTTCTGCCTCTAGAAGAAAGGCTGCTGATGTTGAACAAGACTGCGGATGAAGGATTTCCCCGGCACCTTATTGATCAAGGGATCGGGATAGAGGATGAGCGCACAAAACGAAGTAAGAAAGGGACTAGATCTCACTCTTCTACAAAGAAGTCGAAACGAGAAGGGAGCCAATCACAAAAACGTGTGTCTGAAACTACAAACATTAAGCAAACCCAAGCGAAGCTGATTCGAGCCCGTAATAAATACTATCAAGTTCTGACAGCAGAGCGCAACCTAAACATTCACACGTCATACAATCGCGGGAGCTTAAGCGGCGTCATTGATGCGGTAACTGGTACCGTTGAGAGCATTATACTGCAGTCACGTGATGACGATGGAGCAACGACAGCCGAGGACGCATATACGGCTATAGCTACGCGCTTGGCTACAGCGTTTGTATCTATGAGGGGTATTGCAATGTTTCCGCCTGAGCATGGAGACGTTCAGGATGAACCTTCGCAAGAATTCTCGGAGAATAGAATTCGAGGTACACGATGGCTATAGAGAAGCTGCTGTATCTGCATATGAAGAATGCAGAGAGTTAAACGTCTCTGAGGATCCAGATGCGCCCATTCTCCCTTCGACGTTTCAATATTTCAAGAAACCAGCAGGGATCCCCACATTTAATGGCTCATAGCTGCCGAAATAATTTGACAAACGCAAAAACTCAACGCATTGCTTAGTTATTCATTACTATCAGCTGATTGAATGAATATTAAATCGTATATATTCAAATAATATAGCATCCGTTCATCTATTCTCTTTGTAATGCATGACCAACAGTTCTCGGTCGTTCTCCAGTGCCACCTCTACCCCTACATCCACGAAGGGAGATATTTGTCTGGCGTCGTGCGGAATCAGTCCGATCTCTTCTTGTATCACCAATACTATCCCGTAAGATACCATTGCCACGACCTCTTGCCGAGATACGTCGACCACCTAGGTTGCGTCCTGATCCAGATCGATCACCCCGTCGACTATTACTGGACGCGCCGTTGCTTCTTTCAACAGTGTTGATGGTCGTGGTAGTTTCCATCCCGATTTTGTTAGAAGAAAGATTCCGTCTAATCCTACGATTAGCAAGAGGACGTGGATCATTTTTCCAGCCAGCCACTCTTAGCTTTCGTATCTTCATGCACACAACTAAGGGGACACAAAATGCATATTTAAACAACGATCGACATGGACACACGCGCCGAGTAACGTTTACATCCCATCCATGTGTCGGCTGACCCCATCGCTCCATTCGCCGCTTGTTCACCTCTTTTTTTTCCTGGGTGTCCCGATAATCATCACCACTCTTGTAGCTTCGAGCTACGAGTATATTTTTCAGCGCGTGTTCATTTTCGCCAAGCAAAAAAGCGAATGTCGTATTGTCTCTCTGTTATAGCGAGATTCGGTGATAAATACAATTTTTTCGCACGAGAAACGAGTTTTTCACTAGGCTTGGCTTCAATTGCAAAAACAGAGGCACGAATAGATTGGTGCTTACACAAAAGCAGTACTTTCTGCATCAATTCGCCCGTTTTAAGACGTACGCGAAGACTGTAGTCTCTTTTAATCAGCTTGTTGAATGTCTCAGCGGGGTTATTCGTCTTAGCGTACCCGGATGGAGAATGAAAACACTGCCAGTTGCAATAACGAGAAATAACCCATTCCCGGTTAAAAAAAAAGTAATCGACAAAATTACCTAGCGAATCCACATTAGCCCACTTCTGAAATGCTGTCGCCTTGAGCTCTTCGTACTCAAGGTGATTACGAGCATAGTGCATCTCGTATAAATGTTTGAATACCAGATGCACTGCTGTATCTGAAAGTCCTTTCAGCTTGTCTCGTACATTCTTGACTACGTGAAACCAACACATTATATACGATGACTCAGACCCTGACGAAATCACGCGCCTGAATCCGCTGTACTGGGTCGTTGCCTCCCCCTCCGCCTCCGCCATATAGTAAGTAAACTCTCCACGGAAGTTCCGCAACAACACCAAGAAAAATGTTTGTTTTTAATATGTAAAGATAAACGCCCGATCTGCGCTATGTAGAGTTTCAGTTCTTTGTGAAACCAGAAAAAAGTGCCATTGGAAAAAATGATCGCGATGCATCTGAAATTCCACACACAAACAGAGGAAACCCAACTGTGTTCAGCTTAAATGTTGCGTCCATATGAAATAAGAAGGACTCGGGATCACGATCCAGCTGACGCATCATTGTTTTCGTAGAAAACGCCACAACGAAAGGATCTTCGTCTGTCCCGTCTCCAAGAACCGGATCTCCTTCATTGTCCACGTTATATCCAAACGTGAACGTAGTCGATTCATCAAGATCGTCAGAATACTGAGCACTTCTTGCAATGGAAATCATATCGTCCAGTATATCTGTTTGGAGGAGAATTGTTGTCTTGTGATTGTAGACAAAGTTCTGAACTGTTTGTAGCTTAGATACGTTGCCTTGGTTAAGCGAGAACTGATCAATTAATGAATTCAGAATTCGATTTGGTGTTGCTGACGTTTCTGTCATTTTTCGAGTCTCAAACTTCATGACACGAGTGAAGGGCCTTGAATGCGGCGACCCGACCGGAGACGCGTGTTGTCCATGCTCAAAAAATTCGTTGATGTCTGTTTGAAGACACCACAAAACCTTGAGCCAATACGTACAGCTTAAATTGTCTTCTTTACAGGTCGAAGAGTTGCAGAACCAAATGCGATAACGCATTTGGTGGTGGTCGTGATTCGTAGGGCACATGGAGCAGCGTTTTGTCATGTTGACGTATGCATTGATGGTGCGCAGAGAGTCCAACTTCTCTTCTGCAGCGCGAACACCTTGAACTCGTGCCAAATGCTGCCAAGCGTAGGAGAACGGCATGCTACACCACGGTTGTATGTAAAGGAGACGAGTGCTTCTCCAATATCAATAAGCTACGTTGGTTCTCGTGTGGATTGCAAGTGAACTTGAAAATAGATTTTTTTTCGAGGACGCCCCATGAAAATAGATTTTAAGATCAATCCAGCATTATACTAACTACTAGCACGTTTTATCTTTCCTAAAAATATATATTAGACTAGTAGCAACGCGACGTATCTGAAGTGAAATAGAGGAGGATTGGGGGATAAGGTTTGCCCTGTCCCCTCAGTTCAACTCTGACTTCTGCAGTTTAAAATCAAGTCGGTTATTTGCATATTAATGCTTTCAGTTCTGATGTCAGGTGGTTGGTTTACTTCCTAGCTCGCTTAGTTTAGATTTCATGTCTTCTCCCTAGTGTCCGGTGTCGTAATTGCGGGTACCGTCTCAAATGGCTGCAACATCAGCTCCTGGTCGTTCGTCAGCTCGTCCACGGCGCCTGACAGGGCTACAACGCACGCTCGCTCGAAGTCCACGTCCTAACAATATTTGCGTCGGCAGCAAGATACCTTTTCACAACGGAATGCTTCTCGATGAGCGCATCAAAGATATCGCGCACATCGAGAAGCGTTACGTTGTCGTCTTGAAGCTTCATGGTGGCCGACTGGAAGTCGCCAAGCTGGCAGTAAAAAAGTAGCTGCAGACTTGCTTGGTCGTGAAGGTGTTGGCGAGAGCCATGGTAAGATCAAAAATGATAGACGAGCGCCTCAGGTTCGCGTTTTGAGCGACCGTTGCTACCCATCTGGAGACCGAGCTCCGTATTTACGCAAAACAAAGCAGAAAAAACTAGATTTTACGAAAAAATAAAGTACTTTGTTGTAAATACAAAATAACTAATTGGAAAAAGTCATCCAATTTGTAAAAATCAATAATTAAGTGTAAACTATTGTATTGAAGCAGCAATACAATGATTATTTCGGAATGCCTGTTCAAAACTTGCAGCACCTCGAACCGCGTACGAACCGATCGATCGAACGACATTACCGCCATTTTGTCACCATTCGAAAAGATTTTCCACGTCTGCGAAAGCAGATTGTCAGCGCTTTCGAGAGGGAATTTCTTTGTAAAGCAAAACTGAAGAGCCTGTACGTCATGGTCCACCTTGCGCTTATCTGTCCAGCCCATGAAACTCGCCCCGGTGGATACAAAATTGTCTGCTGCAAGGAACCGCTCGATCTCCTGATAGGCCGCGCGGACGATGGCAAAGCACTCGTCTGTTGTATGTTGTCGAAATGCCACGGACAAGGACGCACTTGGCGGAATTCCGCTGTTCCAAACCGCGTCCCGTCCATCTGATTGGCTTTGCAGAGTCTGCTGGAATTTCTCGTGGGTCAGAAGCAGTTCACGGAGAGCAACTTGGTCCTCTTCAAGTGCGTGAGCAACCAGCGACAACTCGGAGTATTCGCGCTGCAACTCGTCCATCGAAATCGAAGAAAAGCGTGATCTACCGTTGGAACTCGTCGCTTCTCTTCGTCTGGCCATCTCTGTGTACACGTCTTCAAGCTGCTTGACCTCGTGTCTCATCCTCTTGAGCATTTCCTGTCTCCTCTGCCTCGACTTCTTCTCAATCGCGGAGCGTCGCGCTCGTTTCGCTTCCGTCGAGTCTTTGAGTGTTGCGGGGTTCTTGATACTTGGACTGATACCGCCGACACCCGACGACGTCGACGGTGGTGGCGTTGCCATCCTCAGACTCGTTAATTCCTCGTCTTTGATCCAGTCCGGACGTGTGGTTACTATCGGCTCGGCGCTTTTATCCGTCTCGGAATTGTCCGCAAAGGCCTCCGAATTAACGCGATTCATTGTCGGAGTCAGCGGCAACATCATGAGATCCAAGTCTTCCA
>NW_003307337.1:0-6090 GCF_000142945.1 Phytophthora infestans T30-4
CACTCATTATGCTGAGCATGCATGCGCTGTTTGCTGCGAACTTGTTTGAATTTGCGTTAGGTTTTAGCAGCTGGACTACTCTCAGAAAATTGAGTAGATGAAGGTTCAGTAGTTCTTGGCCAACCTCAAGGCTGGAGAGATTGCTGAGATGGTGCTCATGAGACCTGAGACCACTCGGGAGAAGCTGAACTCCTCCTCTGTCTTGGACGAGAACGTCCTGGAAGACATGAACAAGCAGCGTCAGGCGCGCTTGGGTTCTGAGATTTTTAAGAACCCCAAGGATCCGGTGTATCCTTTGGTGACGGAGTATGCGGACGTGGTGAGCAAACACCCACCGACCCAACTCCCACCGGATCGAGGCGTACGGCACGAGATTGATCTCGTGCCCGGCACAAAGTATTGTGTCACGAGGCAATGGACTCTCCCGCGCGAACAGTGCGATGTCATTGATGCCTTCTTCGCCGCGAAAGCGAAGGCAGGCATGGCGCGGGAGTCGAAATCCCCGCACTCGACGCCGACTTTCTGCGTTCGGAAGCCGAACGGAAAGTGGCGTCTGGTTCACGCTTATAACAAGCTGATCAACGCAACGGTGCCGGCCCAAACACCAATCCCACGAAAGGATGTGTTGTTGAACAACATGGCCGGGAGCGTACTGTACAGTGCGCTGGATTTGGTAGACGGATACTACCAAATCCTGATGCGAGAGAGTGACATCCCGCTCACCGCGGTAAGCACTCCAAGCGGCATGCTTTGGGAGTGGCTCGTCATGCCGCAGGGCTTGTCTAACGCCCCGGCGACGTTCAATCGCCTGGTGACGCAATTGTTCCGCCCTTTGCGTACCTTCGTACAGACGTACTTCGACGACATTTTCGTCCATAGCCGTGCCGAGGGAGGCAAGACGGCCATGGAGGTGCATCTAGGACACCTCCGTCGAGTGTTGGACGTGATGCGAGCGAACAAGCTCTACGCCAACATCGACAAGTGCGTTTTCGCGTCACCAGAGATCAAAGTTCTCGGTTGCTTCGTAAGCAACGTGGGCGTTCGGGCTGACCCAGACAAGGTCAAGGCCATAGCAGCATGGCCGACGCCCCGATCCCAGAAGGATCTTCGAAAGTGGTTGGGTTTGGCCAACTACCTTCACAAGTACAGCGCTGGGTACGCGGGCTTCGCTAAGCCCTTGTCGAGCCTCCTTCAGAAGGACGTCGACTGGCGCTGGGAGCAAGAGCACCAGGATGCTTTTGACAGCATCAAGGCCAGTCTCCAAGAGGACCCTGTCCTGGCTCTGCCGGACGAGACGAAGCCGTTTAGCGTCGTCTGCGATGCCTCCGATTACGCCATCGGGTGTGCATTGCTGCAGGACGACACGGCTGGACAGGAACGAGTCATCTCGTTCCAGTCCCGGCAGCTCAAAGCCGCCGAGCGAAACTACCCTGTCCATGACAAGGAGCTCCTGGCAATGAAATATGCCCTTGTGAAGTTCCGTGTTCACCTTCTGGGCTCTAGGCCCTTTGTGATCTACACAGACCACGCGTCCTTGAGGACGGCGACTAACTCGCCTCACCTCTCCCAAAGGATGGCGAGGTGGCTGTCCTTCTTTGCGGAATACAACTTCCGCGTCGAATACAAGCCGGGCAAGCTCAACGTGCTTGCGGACGCCCTCTCTCGGCGTCCCGACTATGAGTTGGTCCACATCACGCGGGTGACCACGGATCTATATGATCGGATACGCATGGCGTATCGGGACGATGAGGCTGTCGCGCCTATCGTCAAGTTCCTTAATGCCGGAACGAGCGCGAAGTCCGACTGGCTCTCGTCGCGACAGCGCTCACGGCTCCACCGATATGAGTTGAAGGAGGGCCTCCTCTATTATCGGGTAGAGCCCACTGATCCTCCACGGGTGGTCGTACCCAACGACGAGGATCTGAAGTTCGACATCCTCGCGGAGGCGCATGACGCGCCCTCCAGCGGCCACTTGGGCCGCGAGAAGACCTTTCTGTCGGTCTCTCAGTCCTTCTGGTGGACCCACATGTACAAGTGGGTCGCCCGGTACGTCAAGACATGTGAAACATGTCAGCGGGTTAAACCCGCAGGGCACTCTTCGGCTCCACTACAGAGCCTGCCCGTACCGGCTGATTGTTGGAAGTCGATGAGTCTTGACTTCATCTTTGGGCTTCCCGCCGACGGACACGGCAACACCGGAATTTTGGTGTTCGTGTGTCGGCTGAGCAAGATGGTACATCTTGCTCCAGTTCCCGTCACTGTGACGGGCGAACAAACCGCAAGGTTGTTCGTCGATGGCGTGTTCCGCTATCACGGTCTCCCGGAGACGATTGTCTCGGACCGAGACCCGCGGTTCACTGCTGCGTTTTGGAAAACGCTGTTCCCTTTACTGGGAACTCGTCTGCAGATGTCCACTGCGGATCATCCGCAGACAGACGGCCAAACAGAGCGCGTCAATCGAGTGCTCGAGGACACTCTGCGCAGTGTGTGCGCGGCAGCGCCACGTACGTGGTCGACGCCGCTTCCAGTTGTTGAGTTTGCGCTCAACAACGCGGTGCACGCGTCCACGGGGTTCCCGCCCTTCTATCTTGAACGCTTCCCCCACCCCCAAGAGTCCTTCTCATTCTTCGAGGAAACACTGACTCCTCTATTCTAAGTGGGGGAGAGGCTCGGAAGCCCTTTCCTCCCAGGTCTCGGATGTGAGGCCAGTTTCGCTGCGGAAACAGGTGGAATCCTTTATGGATACCAAGCTGAACATTGTCAGCAGGGTCCGCGATGCCATGGCAGCGGCCCAGGATAGACAAAAGGAGTACTCAGACAAACATGGAAGAGGAAACTTAAGTGTATTTAAAGTGGGGGACTTAGTGCTATTAGACACGAGGAACCTACCGCTAGACACTGTCAGCTCTGTCGGCAGCAACAAGCTGAAGCACCGCTTCATCGGACCTTTTGCAGTCCTGGCCCGACATGGTGCGTCGTACACCATCGACCTTCCAAAGTCAATGACGACGCACCCGACGTTCTATGTCGGACGTCTTAAGCGGTACTTTGACCCGCAGGGGTTGCTGACTCGCAGACCCCCCTTGACCCAGCTCCTCGAAGCGAGGGCCGGTCACAGTCGTCGACGAGGGCGTCGGAGCAGGCACCCAAGCCTCGGTCGGGACGGCAAGGCTGCGGTCAAGACCGTACGCCGGAGGGGCTCCATACGAACGGACCCCGGCGCCATACGCCGAGTACGCTGAGTACGCCGGGTACGCACCATACGCGTACGTCTGGGAGTGTGCCGCAGGCGGCTCCGGACGTGGCAACAAAGCCTCGATCCGTCGGATCATGCGAAAGGCCTCGTCCAGATCGGACGAAGAGGCCCGGCGGTCCACCCGCAGGTGCAGGCTCGCGACCTCTCGCTCCACCAGGTCCAGGCGACCCGCAAGACGAGCGAGCTCGCCCTGATTCCCGGCCTGGGCGGCAGCATTACCGCCAGTCCCAAGGCCAAGTGCAATCTCAAGCACGAGGAGACGTTGACGGAGGCGGTCAACCTCAGGGTCCCGTGTCGGACCCGCAGTCGGAGCACTCGAACGAGAGTGGCTCTCGGGAGGCGCCGAGTACTCGTACTCGTACGAGGGCACCTCCGCCCCTGCTTGACCGGAATGGAGAAGTCCACTTCCACGTGGGGCGGATCCTCCAGGAGCAACGGTGTCGCGGGAACAGCTCCTCGTGAAGTGGAGGGGTTATGCCCACTCCGAGAACTCGTGGAGCCGATTGAACGGCTCCTGATTGACTGCCCGAAGGCTGTCGCAATCTGGGAACAGAAGCGGCGGCAACTTCATAAGTAGTCCGGGGCTTCTTGCCCGAACGGGGTACGGATGATGAATACATACCGTACCCGCACTCATCGTGAGCGCTAGAAGCCGCGCGCTTCAGGATGTCCCTTGGCAGCATACGCTTGCTGATCAAGTGGGCAAACCTCACACGAAGATCACGCTGGTCCAGGATGTGGGACAGCTGCTGATCTTCATGGAGTTCCCATAACTCCGTGGGCGAGTACTTGAGAGTCTCCACCCACGCCCAGAACATGTCCTCACAAGAACTCCATGTGGGACAGATCTCGGGCATAACCCAGGGGTATCCCCAAACAGGATAGAGACCACCCCGGGTCTCGGGCTTCTTACGACAAGTCGTGAAGTCCTTAAGGGGAATGCGGTGTGGCGCGAGAAGCACACACCGAGCAGCCTCCACGTTGTCGACGAACAACTGTTCTTTCTGAACAAGGGCTCGTTCGTAGATGCCCCTAGAAGTTTGGCCGTCCACAAGGCCACGAGGAGCGACGAGAAGCTCTAGGAAGAGGTCAGCCCCAGAGCTCTCCTCGGGAGGCCAATACCCTCTTGAGTTGATGGCAGCTCCCTGGCTGACGGGTGCCGCCACCGAACCCCCACGCACACGCTGGGCAGCTTGGAAATCCTCCTGCTGCTGGTCGAGGTCATTCGAGACCTCCCGGGGCTCAACGATAGCATCCTGCTCTTCCTCTTCTTCCTCCTTCTTCTCCGCTTCATCCGAGGAGTCGAAATACTCCGATAGAAGCGATGAGTCTCCTTCTCCTCGCGGAGTGGAGACTTAGAGGCGGTACGCTTCTTTGAGGGCTTGGCGCCTTCGGCTTTAGAGGCCTTAGCGCGCGCAAGACCCTCGGCAAGCGAGAGACGTTTGCGAGGATTCTCTTCCTCATCGCCACCGGCTTTGGGAGCGCCCTTAGCCTTGACGGCCGGACTCTCAGAGCGCACAGAGGTCCTGGGACTGTGATCACCGTGATCACTAGCGGGCGACTGCACGCTGCCATCTTTGTGCTCACTGGGCACTGGGCTGTGTCCTCCCACAGAGCCCGCAGGAGCATCGTGAGTGCTCTCGGACTCGACATCGTCCTCACTGCCCGAGTTGAACTCCCGTTCCATGAACCGAGGGTTCGGACGATTGTCCGAAGATGAGGGCGACGGGCTGCGGTGCCTGCTTGCGCGGTTGTCCACAGCCGCGTCACCCGAGGAACCGATCGCCTCGGAGGCCACCTGAGTAGCCTCCTTGAGTGCAGAGCCTTTGCCGTGAGGCTTAGTGCTCTTGGCCTGCGCCTTACCGGCTGCAGCCTTGGAGCGTGTCTTAGCACCGCTCTTAGTAGTGCCACGAGGCATGTTAACGGTCGAAGTGGAGACCTAGACGAAGAGCGCACAGGTTGCTGCTCGAGGCTCTAACTGTGAAGTGAGCCTCCGCCGCGCTCGCGCGGCCAAGTCGATGGTTTTCGACTTTGAGAATGAGAGTTTGTGACGAACACCTCTTCATTCTGATTGGTCGGTAAACCGAACCTAAGTGGGGGAGGATGTAACGGGGTACGTAGCCCTAAGTGTACCCTGGCTACATGAAGTGTGACACTTCACACTTCAGGAGTATGACACGTCATACTCCGAGATATTTGGTACAAGGTACCAAAGTCGCTCAAAGCCAACCATTGGTTAAATGACATTGCATTTCTATAGGTAACTTATAGTTTGTATTAAACCCAAACTTAACCTACCTATAAATATACTCAGTTTACAATCTACCTTATTTAGGTCACTTTAATTAAAGAGGGGACCTGTGAACTGCCGTTCACTGAGAGTTTGTATACTCTCGGAAGATAACTTTCTCTAGCGCAAGGTGCTGTGTGACCCCGCCACAGATAATATCACAAGAGCTGAGACCAGATCCGCTCATGTGAGTTGAAGCTTGCATGTGATAATATCATATTATGATAAGAAGTACAGTGTGAGTGTGTGAACTTTTTGATAACTAATGGTGCTCATCTGTATATGTAGTTGTGATGATATGCAGATAAAGACCATTGACGACATAAAGTTGATGTCGAAAAGAGAGTAAAAAAACTGGTCGACCTCAACGCTAAATTCTGAGACGAGGGTTTGTCAGAAAGTAAGGAAACTTCTAGTTCTGGTTCTCACGTAAAAAGAGATCGAGAAGAAGAGATCTGCTTACCACCACACAAATACATTTCAAGGCATCTAAGAATGTTGTCTGCAACAAGTGCTACCTTAAACCTTGTACGTCTTTAAGAGG
>NW_003307338.1:0-6092 GCF_000142945.1 Phytophthora infestans T30-4
TTCATCCAGTCGATAATAAACGTGATCTACATGAAGTGTCAGTTGCCAAGATCTCTAGTTTGCGCCAAGTGGATGAGTTTGCCAGATCCGAAGTCTCTTCAACCCTGGATCCACAAAGGGGAGAGGCACGTGGTTATTGGGAGAAGCGCCAACATGGTCGATGGTTTGAGCCTACCAAGGGTGAGGTCACTGCAGATCCACCTAAGGTCTGTCAGGTCACTGGATCCCGTGGATCTGAGGATGTTGGATCCATGGATCTGCTAACCGGGGAGTCCCGTGGATACTGGAAGTACCATGCCCCAGGAAAGTGGTTCAGACAAGCCAAGGTAGGGGGCAAGATCAACAATGAAAAAGCAATCCTACTCCTAGATAGTGGTGCCGAGGTGTCTATACTAGATACCGCCTTTGCTCGTAAGGTTGGGTGCCAAGTGGATGGGAGTCGGATCCAAGACTGTGTTGGGATTGGTGAAGGCGTGTACCGTACGAATGGGAGAACGCGGATCAAGATCACGCTGGCAGGTTGTTTGGTGTATTGGTTTGACATCTGGGTTGGAGATCTCGCTGGTCAAGACGCCATCCTCGGGATGGATTTCATGATAACGGCCGGAGTGAGGTTGGATCTAGCGGATGGGACACTTTGTTTCCCTGACGAGATGCGGATCCAGCTCAGCGGACGGCGACCGTTGTATGGGGCGAAGATGAGGATCATAAGGGCGGATAAGACAACTTGGATCGAGCCCGGGGAGACCTGGGAACTTCCAGATCGGTTAAGGTGGGTGGAACATGAGAAACTGTGGGTCACTCGGGGCGAGAAATGGGTGCCGACCGTAATCCAGGGACCAGGTCGATCACGATACCTCCAGGTCACGAACGTCAGCGACAAGAGACTGTTACTGGACCATTATGAGGAGATCGGACGATGGTTGGCGAAGGACGGTATCCCTAGGCGACCTGGATATGTGTCAGTGGGATCCCGCCGCTACAAAGAATGGCAGAATCTGGTGTACGAGGCGACTACCGAGATCGAATCCCTCGGAGAGGTGGAGCTCCCGGCGGAGCCAACTGGCCCCTTGGTGGATCGGCCTTCATATCCAACTCCGCGAAAGATTCTGCAGAGGGATCGACGGGTCGAGATCCAAGCAATGGAGGTTGGATCCACGACGGGGGACGATCCCCAGAGTCGGCCCTTAGATAACGCAGGGTCGGTGGATGAAGGATTGCAGAGGATTAAAGCCGAACAGCCCCATCCCGCTGATCCACAAGTGGATCCAAGCTTTCCATTGGATAAAGTGCCTGGATCCTTATCGAGAGTGGCAACACTAGTCAAACCAGAACCGTCGGGCTTAAACTCGCTAGAGGACCGACTAGATCCAACTGTTGGTTTCCCTGATACCAGGGTACCTGATTCCCCGAAGACAGAAGGACTGCCAGGCGAAAGAGGGCCGCGGTGTTTGGATCCAATGGTGGATCCTACGAAGACGGAAGATGAGCAAGTTTGTTACCATGAAGGCGGGGATCTACACGCCGAGGATCTGGGAGAAGGCATGGCGGTGATCCCGGAGGTACCACTAACCACAGAGGAGGTCACGATTGATGATATCCAAGTGGATCCAGGGGCGAATGAACCTGCTGAAGTGGATCGTATGCGTCAGAAAATTTGGGAGAGCCGACGTCTGCTGATTGGTAAAGGTAATGCGTTACCGCCCGCTGCCCGCGGAGTCAAATGTGACATCGATGTCGGCGACGCGAAACCGATCGCTCAGAGGGTGAGGAAGGTGGCGCCTCAGTTCCGAGAAAAACTATCAGATCTGATTAAGGGCCTGCTGCAAGCCAAGATCATCAGTTTCTCAACGTCCCCGTGGGCATCCCCAGTGGTAATCATCATCAAGAAGAACGGGGTGGATATACGTCTGTGCATTGATTACCGGCTGATTAACGGTCTGACTCGATTGATGGTGTACCCGATGCCTCTAATCAATGAGCTGTTGGAAGATCTGGATAAAGTACTCTGGTACTGCTCTCTTGACATGGCCAGCGGTTTTTGGGTAGTTACTATGACGGATCGAGCTCGCGCGATATCCGCATTCATCACACCGTTTGGACTGTTCGAGTGGAACCGGATGCCGTTTGGATTGAAGAACGCACCCCAGATCTACCAACGTCTAATCGAAAACGCTCTCTATGGATTCACCCGAATACCGGAACCCAAAAGGGGTGGATCCGGGGAAGATCATACGGAAGTAGATCCATTTGAGGCAGGAGAGCCAATGGATCCTGGAACCCCGTCCGTGTTAGGACGCAGATCTTACATCGACGACATTCTAATCCCGGCGAAATCGTGGGATCAGTTGTGCGAAAGAGTGACATCCCTACTGGAGGCGTGTACTAAGTGGAATCTCTCTATCAGTGTGGTAAAGAGCTATTGGGGGATGCGCAAGGTGGATTACTTAGGCCTAAGGACCTGTCTTCGTTAGCCGATTTGCCCTTCCCGCAGTCGTTACGGGCGATGCAATCCTTCTTGGGCAGTTTGAACTACTACAGTCGGTTCATCGAGGATTACGCCCTGTTTGCCGCGGTATTGTATGAATTGAGAGAGGTAGATTTCGCTGCGATGACCACTCCAGCTGTCCGGATAAAAATCCAACAAGCTCTGGCCCGAGAGATATCGGATCCACAAAGGAATCCAAGTGGTACGACGCCAGAAGAGGACCTGAAACAGGAGCTGGATCCACCCTGGGACCAACAGAGAGAGGATCCAGGCTGGATAGAGACGACGGATCAGAACATGGAAAAGGCAGAATCTCGGTGGATCCGAGCTCAACACGCATTCGTGGAACTGAGGATCAGGATCGCGACCACGCCTATCCTCCGTCATTTCGATCCAGACGTCATCTACGGGTATAGTTATGCCAGCGACTGGGCAGTCTCAGCAGCTCTGGTACAGAACATGAGGGGATCTGTCATTCAGTCACTTCGTCAGCCGGACACTGAGGCCGAATGAACTGAGCTACGGAGCAGTGGAGAAAAGAGATACTCGCGCTCCTGCGCGTGTTGGATCTGAAATTACAACCTGTTGGTGGGAA
Organism: Phytophthora infestans T30-4; assembly: GCF_000142945.1. Classification (NCBI taxonomy): domain Eukaryota; phylum Oomycota; class Peronosporomycetes; order Peronosporales; family Peronosporaceae; genus Phytophthora; species Phytophthora infestans. Next base: position 3,084 of record NW_003307338.1, read on the forward strand.
GATCCATCCGGATCCTGACCCGACACTCTACGCTAGCCTGGCTGTTCAAGTCGGCCGAGTTACAAGGACGTTTGGGACAGTGGACAGCTTTACTCTCGCCTTAAACACTGGATATTCGAAAGAAGAAGACGAGATCCTGGGAGTCTTGGCCGCGAGCATCACTCCTCGAGCTAAGATGGATGAGGCGCTGACTAGGGTCGCTCCTAAGAAAGAGCCCAAACGCCGGATCCAGATCCCGATCCCGACGGTACAGGCAGATGAGGATTTGTACGTCCTGAGTTTCGATGGATCCGCTCGCGTACGACGCGGAGGCGGGGCGTATAGTGCAATACTGTGGAGACTACCTGGATGGGAAGTTGTACGGGCCAGATCCACTTATGCGGAAGGCCTCACCGTCCCAGCGCGGTGTTTAACGGGCTACTGCTGGGTTTGGATCTACTAAAGGGACAAGATCCGAAAAGGCTGGTGATTTGTGGGGATTCAAATTTAGTGATCAGACAGGTGCGAGGTGAGATTGACAAGGCCCCGGCCCTAACACTGTTACGGCAGAAAATGATGATCCACCTGCGTGGTTGGATGAATCACGAGTTGGTGTATGTCAAGCGAGATTGGAATGCCAGTGCAGATAGCTTGGCCAGCGCCGCTTTACGGAATCAATGTGGTGTTGAAGTGGAGAGAGAGGCCGAGCATCAGGATCTCGTTACGTTGAACCGACTAGACGAAGTGGTGGTAGTGGGATCCGGGAAAAGGACAGTCCAGGTGATGGCCGTCACTAGGTCCAGAGGAAGGATTGGATCCAACCCCCAAATTCTTGAGGAAACATTTGTGAAGAGAGTCCGCATCGAGCGGATCCTCAAAGCACAGAACGAGGAAGCGTGGATCCTAGGACTAAAGAAGTATCTGATGGGGGATGTACGGGATCTGAGTCGGGAAGATGCCAAATCCTACAGCATTATCGCTACGGATTACGCGGTGGATCTGAATGACTTGCTCTTCTATTGCCCCCCTACGAAGAGAGTCAACGAGGATCGGGATGGATTGATGAGACTGGTGATGCCGGAAACCTTACAACAGGATGTCCTACACCACTATCACGCTAGCTTGGAAGGCGGACATCAGGGTATTGGTCGGACCTACCAGCGAATCCGGGAATGTTTTCACTGGAGGGGACTATTCAAGAGCGTACAACGGTATGTCGGGGAATGTGTGGATTGTGAGACAGGCAAGGGCAGGCCCACAATCGAAGGGGAGTCACCTGGGAATATCCAAGCGACTTACCCTTTCCAAATCATAGCCATGGATCATATCCCCTCGTTGCCCAAGTCGTTCAAAGGAAACACAGAATTGTTGATTTGGGTGGACCTGTTTACCGGGTACGTGATAGCCAAAGCTAGTGCGTCTAGAACGGCGCAAACCATTGCTGAATCGTACGAGGAGTGTGTTTTCCGAAGATTTGGAGCTAGCGAAATGATTAGACATGATCGGGAGCCAGGCTTTATGTCTGATTTCTTTCGAGCATTCAACCGGATCCTGGGGCAGCGACAGCGAGCAACCATGGCATTTCGTCCCCAAGCTAACGGGTCGGCCGAGCGCATGGTACAGACGATCACGAGAGCACTCAAGATGTACGTCCAGGATTTGGATCAGAGGGATTTAAATGAGTACGCAGAACGGCTCCCCTTCGCGATGAACACCGCCCAAGACAGGATGCGGGGTGATACCCCATTTTACTTGGTACATGGGTGGGATCCTAAATCCACCCTGGAAGCGGCCATCCCAGTATGCAGCACCAAGAAGAGAAACCGAGATCCAAGGCGATGGCGATACCAAGTCCAGAAATACTACCGGCAAGCTAGATCCCAGGTGAACGAACGACTGCGGAGTGCGATACAGGATCGAGCGGATCGACACAACGAAGACGCCCATCCACATCAAATCCAAGTGGGATCGCAGGTGTGGCTTTATTTGGATCGAGTGAAAGAAAGGTACGCCCGCAAATTGGCCCATCTATGGCACGGGCCGTTCCGGACAAGCGAAAAGATAGGGGAACATGCGGTGAAGTTGGAAACGGCAGGTACCGAATATCGTTTGTTCCCTGTAGTACACGTATCCAAGCTGAAGCTGGTCAAGGAATATCCGGACCGGCCGCAAATCCGTATTTCGGTGGATGAGCCCAACCGGGTATATTTCGACGAAGTCCTCCTACCGGAAGATAGCTGGAATGTGGATCTCGAAGCCGACGAGCTCGAAGTCGAGAGGATCACCGATATGAGGTCAGGGAAACGAACTAGATACGGACGGATTTACCGTGAATTTCTAGTGTATTGGCGCGGATATGACGAACCCAGTTGGGTAGACGAGGCAGATCTGAACTGTGGAGCATTACTCTATGATTGCTTGCGGGATCGTACGAATCGTAACAGATTCGGCGTGATGCAGTCTCATGAAGAAGAGTAGGAAGGGGATTCATGGATGTGAGTTGGTCATGTCGATGGGATGATGAAGAAGGACCCACAGGAAGGGTGTGGGCCAGGAGGAGGAGGATCGCTGATGTGAGTTGGTCACATCGAAAAGAAAGAGAAGACGGATCCTCAGGGGAAGGGTGGATTAGGAGGAAGGAGTGAACGTTTATGCATAAGAGTGACGTTTGACGTGCGAGGAGTCCTGTTTGATCTCAAGCACGAGCTTTCAAGGGCCCCAACTATACTGACCCAATTGATCCTGGGTCATTGGCGCTAGATCCGGATGAAATCCAGGTGCAGATCCAACCGGATCCGGGATCCCGCCCAGATCCAGGTGTACATTGAAAGGGTGGATCCCGCCCAGATCCAGGTGTACACTGAAAGAGTGGATCCCGCCCAGATCCAGGTGTACACTGAAAGGGTGGATCCCGCCCGGATCCAGGTGTACACGGAAAGGGTGGATCCCGCCCAGATCCAGGTGCACACTGAAAGGGTGGATCCCGCCCAGATCCAGGTGTACACTGAAAGGGTGGATCCCGCTCAGATG